>NW_003852485.1:4567202-4656646 GCF_000181295.1 Otolemur garnettii | reverse complement strand
TCCATGTATATAATATCATGTATATACATGTATATATATATATGTGTATATATATATATGTATATATATATGTAAGAGAAAGACATTAAAATGAGGTAAGAGAAGCCAGGTCATCTATATGGTAGTCATTGCTGTTGTAAGGTGTAATTTTGAAGAAAGGTACATTAGAATGATGTCAGTAAATAAGAGAAATAAGTATATACTTATAAATAAGTATATAAAGAAAAGGATAGAAGTAAAACAAGTTTTTCTTATTTATATAAGTATATAAAGGTACTAAACAAGTACTTTTATATACTTATATAAATAAGTATATAAAGAAAAAATATAAGTACCATATTAAAATCTGTAAGGATAAAATTATAATTCAGCAATAGAAAACAAAGCTTGAGTCCACTTACTCCATAGGCAACATTGACATTTTGGTTAGAAAAGGAATTGTAAAGTGGTATTTTTTAGATAGCTATAGTGATGGTGGTGGGTTGAGCAAATTAGCTATTGGACCTCTTTGTAGCATAAGTAGCTGTAGTGGACCAGATTGGCCAGATTTAGGGTCCTTAGGTGGTACACGTGGGTATCTGGTGGTCTAGTCCTGTCACTGGCGTGGGCAGGCCACCACTAGAGGGGGCACGGGTGTTAGCAATGGCAATAGACAGGTGGCTCTCAGGCCCAGTCCACCACCATCACACTCATCAGCATCCACCTTACACCACTCAGGTCCCAAGAACCAATCCTTTCAGGGCCCATTGCCACCATGGCCAGTGCCCATGCATGCCACCTAGCAGCCTGAGGATTAGCTTGCTTGGGATTCCAGGCTGCCGCAAAGCCTCACCACAGTCTCCACAAAAAAACTGCCTGAGAAACCATTGAGGAGCCTGTAGACACTGCTGATATAGATCATATTCAAAGAAATAATATAGAGAATAACTACACTCGCCTAGAATCAAAGTAGCCTACTCAATATCTATAGGAAAAACTCTTACCCACAAAGCTCTGCATAAAATTACAAAAAGTGAATGTTACACTAGACACAGGTATCAAATTTAGGATGCAGCAAATATGAAAAAGCAACATGACACTTCTAAAGGAATACAATAGATTTCCAGTAATAAATCCAACCTCAAAAGGAATTCAAAATAACAATCCTGGGGGAACTGAGAAATAAGAGAACACAGATAGACAATACAAAGAAAACAAGAAAATTCATAATTTAAATGAGAAATTTAACAAAGAGATAGATATCATAGAAACAAACAACTTCTGAAACTGAAGAACTCAATGAGTGAAATAAAAAATTCAACTGAGTGCATAAACAATTAGATTGAATTAAGCAGAATAAAGATTTATGAACATGATGACAGGTCTTTTGAAATGACCCAGTCAGATAAAAAGAAAAAAATAAATAAAAAAGAATTAAGAAATCTGTGTGATATATAGGACACTTCAAGTGAACAAATATGTACATATTAATAATTTTGGAGTTTTAGGAGAAGAAGAGATAGGAAATCCAATTTGATGAAAAATACTTGAAAACTTCCTAAGTCTTGGAAGAGATATAGATACTCATATACAAAAAACTCAAATATCTCCCAATAGCTCACTCCCCCCTCAAAATACCTTTCAAGGATAGTGAAATTGTCTAATGTCAAAACAAAGAGAGAAATCTATAAACAGCAAGAGAAAAGCATCAAATCATACATATCACATATAAAGAAATCCCCATCATGTTAACACAGGACTTTTCAGCAGAAATCTATAGGCCAAGAGAGAATGGGATCATTCATTTCAAATTGCTGAAAGAAAAATATTGCCAATTAAGAATAACAAACCCAGCAAATACATCATTTAGAAATAAAAGAGAAATAAAGTCTCTCCCAGACAGGCAAACACTAAAGGAATTAGTCACTACTATACTAGCACTACAGGAAGTGGTTAAGAGAGTTCTGTATCCATAAGTGAAAGAATAATGTGTACCATTATGAAAACACACAAAAAGATAAAACTCACTGGCAGAGCAGATATAGACGTAGAAAGGAGTCAAATGTGATTAATACAGAAAACCACCAAATTTCAAGGGTAAACAATAACAGAAGAATAAAGGAAGAAAAGATATACAAAAAATCAGAAATAAATTAACAAAATGACAGGAGTAAGTCCTCATTTATCAATAAAAACCTTAAATATAAACAGTTTAAATCTCCCAATTAAATGATATAGACTTATCGAATAAAAAACAAACTCCAAAAAAAAAAAAAAAAACCAAGAGCCAACTACATGCTGTGTACAAGAAATTCATTTTATGTATAAAGAAATACATAGACAGAAAGAGAAGGAATGAAAAAGATATTCCACATAAAAGTATCTGGTATATATATTTGTATCAGACAAAATAAACTTTCAGTTAAAAAAATATAAAAGAGCCAAAATCAGTCACTATATAATGATAAAGGGACTAATTTTGCAAGAGAATATAATATTTATAAATATTGCACCTGTCATCTGAGCACCCAGATATATAAAACAAATAATACTAGTGCTAAAGAGAGAGACAACAATACAGTAAGTGTTGTGATCTGTAACACTCATGGATAGCACCGGAAAGATTATTTAGATGGAAAATTAACGAAGAAAGGTTGAATATAAATTGTACTATAGACTGAATGGACCTAACAGATGTCTAAAGAACACATTTCATCCAATAGCTGCAGAATACAGATTCTTTTTATTAACACATGGAACATTCTCTGGGCTAGACCTTATGTTAGTCCACAAAACAAATATAAACAAATATGAACTAATCAAAATCATATCAAGTATCTTCTCAGACAACACTGGAATAAAACTAAAAGTCACTAGCAAGAGGAACTCTGGAATCTGTACAAATGCAGAAAAATTAAATAACATGCTTTACAGACAATGGGGTCAAGGAAGAAATACAGAAGAAAAGAAAAAAATTATTGAGCTAAATGAAAATGGAAAACAACACACAAAATCTATGGAATACCAAAAAAGTGGCATTAAAAAGGAAATACATAACAATAAATGTCTGTATCTAAAAAGTAGAAAGATTTCAAATAAATCGTCTAACAACGTAGCTGATATACCTCAAGGAACTAGAAAAGTATGAGCAAATCAAACCCAAAATTAGTGTAAGGAAAGCGATAATAAAGATCAGGGCACAATTAAATGAAATAGAAACAAAAAAATGCAAAAATGAATAGAATAAAATGTTTTTGAAAAAAGTTAAACAAAATAGACAGAGTATTAGCTAAACTAAGAAAATAAAAAGGCCCAAATAAAGTCATAAACAAAAATGGAGACATTAAAATTGATACCCCCAAACCCTAAAGGTAATAGGAAATCATTATGAAAATAAAATATAATGCCTAGGAATAAAGTTCATCAAGGAAAGAAAAGACCTCTACAATAAAAATTGCAAAAAATTGATGAAACAAATTAAAGAGGATTCACACACACACAATGGAAAAACATCCCCTGCTCATAGAGCGAAGATTAATATTGCCCAAAGGGCCATTCTGTTCAAAGCAATCTACAGATTCAATTCAATCACCACCAATCCAATGATGCTCTTCACAGAAATAAAAAAAAAAAAACAAGCCCTAAGATTTATATGAAACTATAAAATAACCTAAATAGTAAAACAATTCTGAATAAAAAAGCAAAACGGGGGGCAATATACTACCTGATGTCAAAATATATTACAAAGCTATTGTAACCAAACCAGCATTTACTGACATAAAAATAGCACACTGATCAATGAGAATTGGAAACACAGAAATAAATCCACATATTTAAAGTCAACTGATTTTCAATAGAAATACCAAGAATATATATTGGAGAAAAGACATGGTCATCAATAAATATGTCTATATCCATATATAGAAAGAGAAAACTAGACACCTATCTCTCCCCATGTGCAAAAATCAACTCAAAATGAATTAAAATCTTAAACTTAAGACCCAAACCTAGAAAACTACTACCAAAAAAAGGTAAATGCTTCAGGACACTGGTCTAGGTATAGATTTCATAGGCAGGACTTCAAAAGTACAGGCAGCAAAAGCAAAATTGGACAAATGGTACCATATCAAGCTAAAAAGCCCCTGTACAGCCAAGGGAACAGTCTGCATAGTGAAAAGACAATGTGTAGAATGGGAGAATGTATTTGCAAACTATCCATCTGACAAGGTACTGATATCCAGAATACACAGGGAACTCAAACAACTCAACAGAAAATAAGTAAATAATCAAATTTTAAAATTTTAGGCATTTTTTAAAAGAAGACATACAAAAGGCCAATAAAAAAAAATGGGAAAAACAAAAAGGTCAACATCACTAATCATCTGGGAAATTCAAATCAAAATCACAATGAGATATTAGCTTTGATCAGAATGGCTAACATCAAAAAGACAGAAAAGAATATATGCAAATAAGAATGCAGAGAAAAGAGAACTGTTATACATTATTGGTGAGAATGTAAATTTGTATAACCATTGTGAAAAACAGAGCCATGGTTTCTCAAAACAAAGCCAAAAAACCAAAAAATAACATGACCACACAAGCCAGCAACCCGCAGTATTTATCCAAAGGAGAGGAAACCAGTTTATTAAAAAGATACCTGCACCCTATGTTTACTGCAAGTTTATTCACAATAGCCAGGGTATGGGATCAACTTAATGGTCCATCAACAGTAAATGGATAAGGAAATTATATCATACATACATACCTACAATGGAATAATACTCAGCCATACAACAATGAAATCCTGTCGTTCACGACAACATAGATGGGCCTGGAGGACAGGGTTAGGTGAAACAAGTTGGGCACAAAAAAATAAATATTGCATGTTCCCATTCATATGTGGGAGCTAAAGAGAAACTGAGCTCATAGAAGTAGAGAGCAGAACTGTGGTTTTTAAAGGTTCAGACGGGAAGAGGGGAGAGGAGTATAGGGACAGACTGGTAACTGGACACAAAGCCACAACTAGATGGGAAGACTGAGTTCCATTGTTCTGTAGTTCTGTAGCGTGAATATGGCCAACAATAATTCAGTGCATATTTCAAAAGTTAGAAGACAGGATTTTGAATGTTTGCAACACAAAGACATGATAAATGTTCAAGAGGATGTACGTACTAATCGCTCTAATTTGATCATTACATAGTGTTGCACTTGTGTCACAATATCACTTTGTACCCAATATATATATACAATTACTACATATCAACTAAAAATAAATGAAAAACAATAGTTAAAATGGTACATTTTATTATCTGTATTGTACCCTAATAAAAGGTTTTAAATTAAAATTAAAAAACAACTTAATACACTTCAATTTCTAAGCTTGTAGTTTTTCAAGCTTCCTTTTGAACAGCACAGCAAAAATACCTGCCACCAGGTACTGCAAAGTGACAGAAGGAATATTGTTGGTATGGTGTATGTGACTTTGATCTGTGTAAAAAGATAATGGAGCATGACATATTTTGAACTGAGTTTTTCAGTCACTGTGATACATTTGCACTTATCTCTCCTCTACTGGGTCTGCACAGCATTGAAGAAGAGACACTGTAGCTATCTGAGAAGCAGAGGTGGCTCTGAGGATGGAAGAGGATGAACCTGATCCAGCAGTCAGCTTGAAATTGTGTTTGAACTTGGTACTAAAATTCTAACTTGAAATTCAAACTCTAACTGGGCTCAGTGATCATAAGTCAGACAAAAGTCAATAGCCAAAGAGGATTGGAAGTGGTTAAGAAATATAAGAAAATGCTGTATTAGTGGTTTAAAATGGAAAATGTAAGTCACCACCCACATTGTTATGAAATAATTTGTAATGAGTTAATATTTATAAAAATTAATAAAAGTAATGTAAACTAAGAAAAATTTAAAGAATTGTGTAATCCTGTGCATTCCAAAAGTAAAAGTGAAGAAAAAAATTTAAAGCATAAACAAAAACCTGGTGAGTTAAAATAAACATCATAAAACCAACCCAACAGTATTCTGATCAATGTTTAACAATAGGCTCCTTCACCAAAATGGATACATTTATCACAAGTTTTATATATATATATATATATATATACACACACACATATATATATATAAAATGAAGAATGCATAATAAAATAGAAATACTTCTTATTGTAATTCTATGTGATCAATTGATTCTCAGAGTTAATTAATTAAAGTTTGCCTAATCTTCATAACCCATAGCCAGTCTTTAGTTGCGAATGACAGATGAGAATAGTTTGGACATGAATATTGGTTGACATTTTCATCTAAATAAGAAGAGAGTAGATGGAAAAGGAGGTAGTGAAAATATATTGAAACGTCATTTATCAATGATGTGAATGTCTTATTTGCTGAATAGGATAGTAAGTTTTGAATACTGGAAGAATATTTATTCAGCTTTTCCTGCTATTCACAATATAATGTAAAAGTATATATAATAGTAAAATACTGCACCAAGTAAGTAGGAAACTGTAAGTTTTTTGTGTTTATTATCTTTGTTTAAAAATAGATATCATTTTATTAATTTAACTTTAATGAGGTCCTATTTAACAATTAGTGCACCATATTCTTTTACTTAAATTTCAGAATGTTATGGGAGTATAAACTTTTTACAGTTACATGTATTACTTTCGTATAGTTTGAGTCAAAGTTATAATTGTGTCCATTCCCCAGATAGTGGGGCTTATGCTCATTAAGTGTGGATTCATGCTCAAAATATTCTTGAACATTTAACAATTGGCTCCCTCCAGTTGAATGGAGACCTGTGTGTGGTTCAGGCAACTATGCACACAGCTAGGACATGGGTGCAAAATAGTAACAAAAATGATAATTATGTGAGGCAAAATAATGGTTAATTAGCTAGATTTAACCATTCCACAATGTTATATACTTCAGAACATCGTGTTGTGCATGATAAATCCATATAATATAATGTTATCTGCAATGCTTCACCTTCTTCCTACCCCTTTGCTTAATCATATTCTGAGTACACGTGGTATAAACATATACTCTCAGTCTAACCAAGTACTTGATCTTCTTCCTCCTCCCTTTTTCTTTCCCTCCTCTCTTCTCTCTTTGACTTTTTAGCATCAAATTACTATCTATTTCTTCTTGCAAATTGTCTTTGATAAATGTTATAAAAAATGCCCAGAAATACCCATGCCAACACTTATGTCTCTGTCTTGGTATTTACACAAAAGTTATGTTTTATTGATGTTCTGATAGTGCCTACAGTTCAGGGGAATGAGTCCAAAAGGCATCAAGCAAACACTTGCTGTGACCATTTCCCATAAATCATATCTTGGAGTGCACTCATAAAAGCTCTCCCATGTTTCCATTAAGCTGGTCTTTGAGAGAGCTCTGTAAATGGCCGGCACTAATGAACCCGTGGATATTTTTAAAGCCTGATGTGGTCGATCAAGAGGACGGCAGCTGTCAAGTCCCCCCCCCATCTCCATCACTCTGAAGCACTTCCTCCAAGGAAGCAGGCCTGGCAGGGAGGTGCCACTGTGCCTAGTCTGATCCCCCACTTTTACACTGTCAGCAACTCTTCTGACTTTCTCTTTTTACTTGGAGAAAATGAAAAGGAAATAGCACCAAAAAGAAAAAAAAGAAAGAAAGAAAAATAAAGGTCTGGGTGTTCAGCTTTAGAAAAGTCCAAGATTCAAAAGCTCTATCAGACACAGCACCGGTACACACAGGTTTATGATAACAATGTGAAGTGTCTTGTGCATGAGAGAGCTAGTAAGCAATACCGCATAGTCAGGTCGAACGTGACCCATAGAATATAGGTTGGATTTCTCTCATCGAGAGAGTGCACTTTTATTATTTAGCAGTACACTTAACTATATTTTACGAACTGGATCAAAACATTATAAAAGTAGAATGAGAAAGATTGATAATGCTGTTTACACAGTAATTGTGGGAAACACTATAATGGTATTAAAGTGCAGGATCCTCAAAGACTGAGTAACCTCAAAAGCTGGCTGCTGCTTAGAAGCTTTGTGATTCCTGCCAGCTCCGTAAAATCTTTCCAAGCATCAGCTGCCTCATAGGTGTGTCAATTAAGTAAGAAAACGCATGTAAAATGACATTGCAGTCTCTCCCATCGAATGTTTAATCAAAGTTCGACGAGTGCCGGTTAATACTGCTGTGATTATTATTCTGGACTCATGATTTTTTAGAATTAACACCAATAAGAATGAAGAAAGCAAACTCCAGAAATTCTTACTTTTGTAGCTGTTATGATTCACCCCCTCTTGTCATACACCTGGCTGCTTTTTACAGTTACATGATCTGCCTGCATCTAAAGATATTTGAATTTGCATCCCTAAATCAGACCTTCTCCAGGCTTCTTGTCTTCTCTACCAAAACAAAAACTGTCATGTATCTCTTTGGTCTGGAGACTTACTCTCTGTCTGGTTTGTTTTTCAGAATAACTTAATAGAATCTGTGTTGTCCCTCCTTGGAAATATCATCATCACAGCTAACACATTTTGGATCTTAGTAGAAGTCAAGTACAATGTATGTCACTTCCCCGGTATTCACCCATTTTTGCTTGTTATGTGGGCACTGTACTATTTTTATCAGTAAGTATAGATGAGAAAACCAAAAGTCAGGATATTACATTACTTGCCTTGACATACACGATATTATGAGAATTTAAGTAATCTGACTCCAAATACTACATTTTTAACTTCTGGATAGATTGCTATCTACATGAGGATTTTAATAGCAATCTAAGGTATCACATTAATGGTGGGAATCTCAGTCGTGTGGTGGAAGATAGTTTAAGATAGATAAAGAATAGACAAATATTCTTAAAATATACTACATAAATGCTGAATAGTCTGCTTACAAGAAGGTTAAGCTACCCAATATTAAAAGACAATTAGCACAGAAAAGAAAACATGGAGATTTTTAGTTTTATAAATAACATTTCACAGTAGCAGATGAGTATGTTTTTAAAGAAATATTCCAGAATAAATTACTCCTTCTAGCCCCTCATTTTCTTTTGTGACTTTCTTTAGGGTTGTCAATTACAAGATTCCTTTGTGGTCACGATATTTTCCAAAGTGAGCATTCATATATTTCGTATAAAGATAGCTTTGAAGATGGCTTAAAAATCATTAAGTACTTAAATATTTTACTTATTTTTCAAATGTTCATTGCCAGTGGCCTAATATGTACACACAGTTCCTTATTCCAACCATCATTCCTTACTTTTATAAGCCCCATATTGTTCAATTTTCCTTTTCACAGTTTTAATGTGCTCTATTTTGAGCACTTTATCTGTTTAATTAAGACAATTCAAAATAAAATCCATTAAAATAATTCACGTAATTTTTTATTTTTGTGGGCTCTAAATACTAAAAGTACAAGATAAAATTTTCTATTCTATTTACATATAGTTACACTAGTATAACACAAGTATAAACATTGAAACCACAAATCTCCTCAAGTCAAATATGGTACAATAAATAACTCAAACAAAAGGGGCAACTGAAAACATACTGTATTTGGAAGGAAGAGGGATTACCTGAATCTTATATAAACTATAATACCTTGACAATCAATCTATTGTCACATTTTGCAAATGAAGAAACAGATTAAATGATTTAACCAAAGTCGGACTTAATTGTATCAGAACTAAAACTAGTGTGAGAATCTTTCTGGCTCCCTAACTGTGACTTTTTCAATTATAACAAATGGAATGAGTTTGCAGTAAAGTCTATTCTCACAAGTTCAACTGATGAACTAGGGAAAGAAGGGTCATAGTAAACCTAAACGTTTTTTTTTCATAATGTTCCCAAACACAATACAACTACCTCACTGATGATCAAGTAAAGAAACAATATTCTGTACTAAGAAGAATGTGTTCCACCTCCATCCAGGTTAGTACAAAAGATGTAGCAGCAGATGATCTAATACATTCCGTCATAAGAAAAAATCTCAAATCAATTCAAGGTGGGGGGCACGAGAATGAAGGAGTAGGGAGAGGGGAGGAGGGGGTCAGGGTATATGGCACACCTCTTGGGGACCGGACACTATTCTAAGAGGGACTTTACCTAACAAATGCAATCAGTGCAACCTAATTCTTTGTACCCTCAATGAATCCCAAACAACAAAAAAAGAAAAGAAAATTAACAATATTCTGTTTTAACATATCAGAGAGAAAAAAGGATTAGGTTATGTGGAACTCACTATATATACACTGTGACAGGATAGTGTTCTTTATAAGCACAGCAGCAAATTCCACAGGTGATTTTTCTCAGTGGCACAGTGGGGCCTAGATTCTAACACCTGCAGAAGATATCACTCCCCACCTTTCAGGATTTAGGCAATAAATGTGTGTAAAAGTATGTCAAGAAAATATCTGACAATGTCCCTTGGCTATGACTATGGAAAAGATAGTCTTTGAATGAATTCCTTAAATTTAGTTCTAATTAATGACCAAGTATGGTTTAGACCAGGCATCCTCAAACTACCACCCGCCGGCCACATACAGCGCCCCCAGGACATTCATCAGGCCGGCACTGGGTGCTTTGCCGCCGCCGCCTGTTCTGCTTAGCAGCCAACTCATCCCCAGAGCCTGCAGTCCCAATGGTCTGAGGGACAGTGAACTGGCCCCCTGTTTAAAAAGTTTGAGGACCCCTGGCTCTGGACATTTCCGAGGTACTATCTGGCTTTTCTGCCCTTCCTAATAGGAATACAACTGCAGACAAGTCAGATACCCTAAAACAAACCAATATAATATTAGAGAGTTACAAATGGAGTGTGTGCTATGAGAGAACAAAAGGGGGGCATCACTGAAAGACAAAATCACAGGGACCAGAGTGTTGGGATAACCCACGGCCTTTTATCTCAAAGGAAAAGTATGTAAAATGTTTGTAACAGGCATTAAAACTTGCATTTTAAAATCATAAAATATTTCAAGCATCTAGAAAATAGCAAGTACTTAATCCCCACATTTAATGGATGCTACTCTTTTTGTTATATTTATCTCAGATCACTCCTTCTAAAATAAAAAGAGAGCGTACTGCTAAAGCACCCCACCCATTTTTCTCCTTCTCATTGCTAGAGCTTCCAGCCACCACATTGTCGTGTGTCATCCCTCCCTACGTTCACTCTCCTTCCATCAGACGCAGTGCTCTGTGGGCACGTGCTTTAACTACACAGGTGCTATCACATGAGAATTCTGCAGCTTCTGTGCAATTCATTTAATGGTATATACGTAAAGCTGGCTATTCAGTTCAACCTATCATCCAATTTATCATTATATGAACAAATAACAGCTTATGGAATTTTATACCAATGGGCAATAAGTCTGTATTTTACCTTTTACTCCTGAATTTCCTAGGCAACTGAACCATTTGACACTCCTACCAGTGTTAGGAGGAATCCAGCTTCAGCACAAACTCGTCAACACACGGTATTGTCAAACTTTAACACTTCCCTAATCTGATCGCGTGGTACATGTGAAATGATGTCTCCTTTCAATTTTAATTTCCCTAATTCCTAATAAATTTAAGTATCTGTTCCAAGCTGTAGCCAACTTTTTTCTTAGGTATTATCTGTTCATATTTTACGCCTACATTTGTATTGCATGAGTTCTTCCTTATTTCTAGAGGAGTTGTTCTTATATCCAAATACCAATTATTTGCCACCTAATTTGTCTGTAACCCATGTTTTCACTTTCTTGATGGGGTATTTGCCATATTTTCAGTTTCATTTTAATGTGGTCAAATACAGACTATCGTTTTTCAGTTCATGCTTTTTTGCATGTTACCCTGACATGAATATATTTTCCTCTATTTCCTATAAGTTTTACAGTTTTAATATCTTTTACATTTATATATTTAGTTCTTTGGGAATGTATTCTCATACACGGTATGAGGCAGGGTTCTCATTTTATTTTATTGTTAAAAATCTACTTATTAGAACAGACTCTCTTTACTCACTTTGTTTGTACTGTCTTCTCTGTCACATACCAAGTTACCACTGGAATGTGAATCTGTTTCTAACCTCGCTATTTGTTTCATGTGCAGACTCAAGGTATTTCCACGGTTTTTAATGATTTCAGAATTTTAAGTATTGAGAGTCACTTAGAGTCATCAATCCCATTCCCATCATCTCTTCCTTCTTGTTTTTCAAAATTGAACTTGGCCATACTTTTAGCCCTGACTCTTTCCTGAGAATTTTAGGATAAATTGGACTGACATTTTAAAAATATATTGTGGAAAATGTTATTGATATAAGAATGTAGACAGCAGTGTAGTCAGCCCCAGCTGCAACATTTTTTCAGTCTTGTTTCATCTCTCACTCTCCATTTTACTGGGTTATTTGAGAGCAACTCAAGATACCTATTATATTGTTTTTCCTGTCGAAACTTTTGGACTTGCATACTTTAGATAGGGGGACCAGGGATGGCTGTACTAAGAGCTGAAATCTTAACTATAAGGAGTCAGTAGTTGGAAGACTGTTCTAGGCAGGATTTTAGGTCATGAAAGTTTTTATGTTCAAAGAACTACGTAAAGATTAGTGTGGCTGGAGTTTGGAGATAAAGAGAAGGAGTGAAGGTTACAATCATATGAGGGTTGTACTGGGTTTTGGACACGGTAATGGATTCAGTTGAAGGTGACTGCAGGATTGAAAGTGGTTGAAAGATTGCTGCTTAAAGAGGCTGAGGCTTGGACAACAGAGAGCACATGGGAGGCTCCTGCAGGAGTCCAGGAGAGAGATAACAAGCAATTATGAACTTGGGGGTATAGCACAAATGGAAATAGAAAGATTTGGAATATGATTATATATGACATGACCATGGGGGCAAAAGCAAATATATAAGAAGATAAACAGTTGAAGAAAATATTAACAGGCGTAAATAAAGAGCTACATTTAATGTTACCCTTTATTAAGGCTAAATGTGAGGTCCCGATCTTAAATTTAAAACAAATCAAATAAAAACTAGATAAACTATATTTACATAGTGTCAGTGATCTGACTAAGTGATGCCTTTTTTCCCTAGCTGATTCGAAGCGTGGTGAAGGTGAAAGCAACTTGGATTCCCTCAAGTGTGTTATATTGCTACTGCATAAATAGCTGAGCAGCATCCAATTAAATGGTGATGTTTCTGCCTGAGAAAGCTATATATAGGCAAATGAAACCGGGAAGGTACATGTGAGGAATGCATTATTACAGTGGGACCCTATTTAAAACACAGTTCACCATTACAAGTATCAGATATGATATCTAATAAATCAGGTCCCTGGCACATCACGATGATACTCATCAAAACCATAAATTATAGTTACCTAGTAAATTTGTTTTTATTTCCACTAATGTTTGCGTCATTATGAAGTCCTACAATAACTGCATCTTTTTTTAACCTTATAAGGTTTAGTAGTACTAAAAAAAAGACAAGTCTTTACAAAGCTAAATGTTACCAAGCATTTGACAGTAATTGAACTGCCACCAGGTAATTAAATTAAAATACAATTAAATTCAATAAATCTCCAGCAAAGATAAAGTATGCCCACAAATAACTGCAACGTGAAACAGAATACAGTAAGTATTTAAGAAGTGCTAAAGTGCTGTTAGACTGTGAGTTTCGACAGAAATGGGATTCTGTCTCATTTCTTTGTATACTTCCAGCTTCCAGTTGTAGCGCAGTAAATGGCAAATAGTAAATGCCTAATAAGCACCCATTCATTAATCCATTTATACAAATACCATGTTTCCCCGAAAATAAAATGCTGTCTTATATTTATTTTTTCTCAAGAAGACACACTAGGGCTTATTTTCAGGGGATGTCTTATTTTTATTAAGTATAATACAACATCTACATTTATCCAAATACAGTCAAGTCATCTTCTTCTGGAACCTGACAGGGGGAGCCAACCTTGTTGTGGGGCTGGCGCTAGTGATGCGTGAACTCCTCTCCCCTAGCTGTTCGCACGTGCACAATAAGATGCCTGTGACTGTGGTTACCACACGCGCACCTGCGCAAGTGTGAACGGCTCGGAGAAAGGAGCTGTGGCAGATAAAAGGTATTCCAGTCTTCTTTACCACTCCATGCCAAAATGCAAGGCGTGTTATGCAGATACGCTGCATAGCCAAGCCCATCACTAGGTCTTATTATTGGGGTAGGGCTTACATTTAACAAATGCATAGAAACCCTGCTAGGGCTTATTTTGGGGGTAGGTCTTATTTTCCGGGAAACAAGGTATTTATGAAGTCCTTAGAAGATCAGATGATAGCATACAAAAATCTTGTTCTTGCCTTTAATGAGCTCACACTCATTCCTTCAAACATTTTGAGTGCTCTGTTTATTTTGGTAAGGACACACAGGCTATGTCAAACATGAATGCAGGGTGAGGGTGACAAGAAGGCAAGATCCGCAGTGTACAAAGTAGGAGGAGGAGGAGGAGAACGTGACCTTAAAAGACTGCTGAACTCTTAGTGCCTGGAGAAGGCAGAGAAAATTGACTCTGGCCACCTAGCAGGAGATAGTTGTGTGACATTAGTGAGTAGCTAAATGTGAAAACACACAGTTCATGTTCTCTAAAACTTCTCAAAAATTTTCAGGTGTTTTGCATGAAAAATGAATCAGGAGTGAAGGATATTGGTTTGGGGGGGTGTGAGTAAGATTCCTAGTCTTTAAATATTATAAAACAAAACACTGAAATAACAGAGCAAATGGTAAAGAGTGAAAAGATATGTAAAGACAAGTGACAGGCATATATTGAGGAAAAACAAGAGGATGAAGTAAAAAGTAGGTGGGGGAGAAAGGAAGTGGAAGGACAAGGGGCTGTGGTCTCGGTTTGGAATAAAGAGTAGACATCTCAGAGGTAGAGGTGTTCTCAGGTGTAAAACTCTCATGGGTGTGGGTGTGGAAGCCACTAACTGGTGTGGTGGTAAATGACAGGAATAGAACAGAAGTAAAGAATCCAGGACACAGGTGTTCAGGAAAACATGAGGCTGGTGGGCTCAATGAATCAGCACACAGCTGCTGACACCACTAAGTTTGGTGGAAAAGACTGAGGTGGGAAAAAAGAAGGAAAAGTATTTGCAAAGTTTAAGCATGTTGGTGAAATACTAGGAGATTCTTAGGAGATGGGGAAAAGAACAGATAGAATGAGGGACTGAGTGAAGTCGTCATGGGAAAAGAAATACTTGGTCTGAACCTTGTAGCAGGATTAGAATTTCCATAGTAAGAGATGAGGAAGAAAAGAAAAGACATTTCAGCTTGAAGCATGGTCTAAGTAAGAGCAGAGGAAGTAGCAGTGGTTAACTATTTCTGAGTTATCATTACTGGAGCCCATGATATCACAGATAAATGCTTCCATTGTATAAGTCAATAGGTCTTACAGCATATTCAAGTGAACATATTTTTGAAAAGGGCCATTAGCTCATATCTATCTTCCTCCACTCCTAATTGACCCAAACTTAACTCTCCTATCTCCATATATTAAACACCTAATGATTCAAGTGGTCTATGTTTGATGTGGAGCTATGAACATGACCTAGTCATGATCTATGTGACCATAGGTACAATCTGTTCCTGGTTCCAGGTCCCAAAAGCCCAAGGCAAATGGCTCTTTACCAACATAATCGAGCGTGAAGAGTCTAAGATCTTCTAATTTAATAATAGCTCTTCATGTGTGTCTTAGTCTATGCTGTGTATCCTTTCTGCTTGTCTTGGCTCTAATTTAGGATGCTATTTGGGATCCTTTTTGTTAGAATCATATGACTATAGACTGAAAGAGCTTGTGAAGGTCAGGAGGCACCTCCTGCTCAGTCAGAGACATCTAAAATGCTTGTGTTCTGCTTGACCTAAACATTCCTTCATTGTTTAAAAAATCACCAGGTTGGGGTTAGATTGCTACAGTAAGTTCTCAAAATATTATAATACCACAATGCTGGGTATGTGACTTGTCACTGTATCTCCAAGTTGTATTTATTATCACTTGGTCATGTCTGAAGGGTCCTAGCACAGAGCTGTAACCTAAGACATTACATGTGTTGATATTCAGTCTAAACTTTTTAATGCAGTTTAATTGCTTGGTAAGAAAAAAGACATGTTCTGGTAATATTTCTAGTACAATTTAATGTCAAAATCTGTTTTCTATTGATTCTTTATCTCATCATGAAATGTGGAGTCAATTGGAGGGAAATACCAGTGGAGAAAGACTGACTTGGGTGGTGGCGTATTTATGCCTTGTGTATTCAGAGAAGAGGGAGAGAAGGAAACAAAAAAGGAGGGAAGAATGGGAGCATAGATTCAAAACTAAGCTCTTGGGTAAATTATTCACATATCTCTGAAGGTTAATCTCTACTTTTATAAAATGGGTACGATAATTGGCCACTAATACACAACTATTTTTGGATTATAAAAGAATTCCAGAATGTGAAAGTGTTCTGTAAATTAGCAAATCTTATCTCTAAGACATCCACTACCTGAATGCAGGTACCATTTAAAATGTCTATCCTTTTACCTCTTGATGTTTTCACTTCCTAGATACTGTACATTTATTTGTAGAAACACTCTGTTTCAGGAATAATAATGCGTTCCTTGTGGGATCATGTTTCATCACACAGCTTCTCATTACTTGGGTCAAGTGCCAAGAACCTTGAGAGGGTAAAAAAAAATCATTTTTTTCTAGTTTCTCTGCAGCTCTCCTTTTGACAGAGCTCAAGTACAGGCTGTTTGGCTGCAGAGCCACAGGGATTTGATGAAACAAAGCATTCCACAGCAATACAGACTCTGCCTCTTCTATCTCAAGGGAAGTACGGTACAAGATATGACCTTGGCTGATCACTGGTAAGTATGCTAGTTGCCTAGCAAAATTCAAAAGTCCGAAGAAAGAGCCATAATGCCCTTATCGATTTATATTCTGAAGCTTTTGTTATCATAATGTGGTATGCTGCAAATTGAGTATTTCAACAGAAAGCTTAGAATAGCATGACATTTTTTTTCACTATCACAGCTGCTGACACATACCAACAATCTTATCAATTTCTATATTTATAATGACAACAAAATGTTATATTACACAATATGTTAGTGCTTTTAAAACACTGGGTATGTGGGAACATGGGATTTTAAACTATAAAAGACGAGCTCATGAAGGTGAGATGTAAATAAGGGCAACCGTATTTTAAAGAATCTCAATGTGAAACTAAATCATTTTTTAATGATATGCAGATCTGATAGCCTTCAAAAATCCTCTAAAATGGGTAATTATTTTTGGTTTTGAGAGTAGAAAGATACATTAAAGACCCAGAATTTATTGATAATAGCATTTCTAAAAGTTCAATAACCATAGATTCATATCTGAGAAGACCACAGCAGATGAGTCTCACTCTAGATGAAATACTATTTCAATCATCTGGATGAAATAATAAATCAAATATTTTCTAAAAATTTGCATATCAAGTTTTAAATGAGCAAATAATCTGAAATACATTTCTAGAACTAAGAAACCCTTTTAACGACTCCTCTCACACTGGTTAAAATGTGGTCTTTTATACAGCAAATATTCTATGTAGAAATTTTGTCTTGATTCTTTGTTATTCCTCTCACTTTATCTCTCACTTCAGGATGTGAATATAGTGAACAAAGAAGACTATTACATGAAAAGGGAAATTTTTATTACATCATTTGCTTGTCTTTAAAAATCATGAAAAATCTCTGCCAGATCCCATTTAATAGCCTTTCAGTAAGCTAACCAAGGCCACTGCCACTGATATTGGGACACTTTTGTAACTTCCAGGACTTCCTGAAGTCAATCTATTTTCTTCAAGGAGAAAAATAACCTCTACTGGAAATAACTCATTAAAAAGTCTGTACTAGTTGGCTGAAGTACAACTTAGCTCGTCCTGCCATTTCAATCTCCTGCTTTGCACATGTCAACACAATAGAAACTGCAGTTATCATTTTTAGATGTTTAAATTTGACATGTTTGTTGTAAGGACGCATGTAAATTAACAGAAATAAAAATTCATCTATCATTTTAATTCTGCAACAGATCAAATCGTCTCCAAGTTTTAGGACATCCTACTGTTCTTTGACTTTTACATGCATAGACTTTGCATGACAGTACAGATAAAATTTTGTGTTCTGATTTCTTTAAACATTATTTGTAAGTAGTGTACATACAACCATACAGCCTTTATAACTATCATGAAAATAAAGTAGGTGAATGAGTTACCACAACTTAATGGATCCTTTCTCCATTCTTACATGTTACCTCCTCTCCCATCTCCTTCCACCCTTGGTGTTTTTGAACTACCATTAACCGCCAACATTTTTGTTTATATAGCTTTTCCCCTTGATTTTGATGTTTCTCCATTCTGCTGAATTCTGTGAAATATGGACTTATGAATGTCTTTATGACTCTTAAATTGCCAAAGTGATTCTAAATTTCATGGCCAGTAACAGCAACACGCATACCTATAATTCGTACTGTAACCCTCACCAGCACTTAGGTATTAGTATTTTTATTGGAGAAAGGAGCACTAATTTTACAGGGATAGAAAATCTGTGACTTCATACTAATAAAATCTCATTAGTATTATTCTGATGTGCATTTTATTGCTATTATTAAATGCTTTAAAATATTTCCTAGTAACATTTCCTAGTATGTGGATTATCTTTGGGCATGTGTCTTAGTGTGTATGTCAAAAATTTACATGTTTTTTTTTAATACCATATCTAAAAAAATAACCTCAGCTATACCGCATTAGCTGCAAATGTTTTTTTCTGATAAATTATTTTTACTTTGTGTTTTTTTAGAAGATAAGTTTAATATTTTTACATCGTTAAGTACTATTAAGTAGTTTCTAATGTAATTTTTTCCCTATTACATCAAAACTGATGTAATAATTCTCCTAAAATTCTGGAAAATAAACAAAACTATCCCCATGATTTATTTTTTTTAATATTTTATCTGTTTAATCCATCTGGTATTTTTGGCATATGTTCTGAATGTAAATTACTTCTTTCTCAAATTTGTTAATGCCACAATCATTTATTGAATAATCTTTCTCCCCTTTCCCATTGTTCTGTAATGCTCATTTCTTTTAGATATAAAATTTAGACACAACATGCTGGTATTTTCCATGTTTTCCCAGATACAGCACATTATAAAAAAAAACTTCAATTACGTTGTTTTCAAACATAATTTGATATCTGAGATGGTTTTTCAACATTTATGGTTTCTTCTTGAAGATATTCCTTCATTCTTATTGGCTCATTTCTCCAAATAGATTATCATTCTATCAATGTGTACGAAATTCCAGTTAATAATTTTATTGAGATTATGCCCTTATAAATTAATGTGGAAAGCATTAATAACTTTATGTTTACATCCAGAAATACAATCTGTCTATTCACTAAAGCCTTCTTTTACAACCCATAAGAAATAACATTCTAAAAATATGCCCAATATTCTATAATTTAGGGGCAGATTAAGATAATGGAAAAGGTAAAGACCAGAAAATGGGACATGTGTATATATGTCGTAAGGCTCAAATCCTGTGCAATCTTGGGCAGGATTTTTATCCTATCTGAGCCTCAGTTGTTTCCTCTGTAAACTGGAGTTAGTACGATTTACTTTCAGAACTGCCATAAGGAGTAAGGATGATGTACATAAAGCTATTGGGACATAGCCTGTATCCAACAAATGTTAGTTATGATCATAGTTTTTAATATAGCATAAGCCTAGTACTTAAATTTTTTTGTTGTTCTTACTTAGTCCGTTTGATTTTTGCAAAACTATATGAGATAATGATGTTGTTAGCATGACTAGTATCAAGACCCCAAAAGTAAATACATATCTTCTTTTGAATCAAAAGCACAAGTTCATTTTATAGTATGATATGTGTAAATATATTTCCAGATCACCTACGTCACATAATGACTTTGCTCCTAAATATTTTATAAATTTTTCTACTATAATAATTACATTTCTCTTTCACCATATTGTCTAATTAATTGTTTGATTAAAGGAATGCTATTAATTTTAGCATATTTCTCTCACATTCAAAAGTGATTGAATTCCTTTTTACCTCCTAAAAATATGCTTGGTTTTTGGGGTTGCCACATTTACAAAATAAATTCTACACTACAAAAACATATTTTAATACATTAGCTAATTAAAGAACTGAAATCCAACCCCAGTTATCTATCCTGATATTCAGATGTATTAAAATCTTAAGATTACATAAATATCTTAAGAAGAATACATTCAAAAATAATTTATTACTTGTCAGTTTTCTTTAGCTTATAAATTGTATTATCATAAGACTTTTTCATATCAATCCTTCAAACTTCACAATCCCAGAGAAAGGGCATTCAGAGTCGACACACTTGCACATTTAGGAGGATTCTGCTGCCCCCACATCTTTTCTTAATGCATGGCTGCCTAAGTGCTCTCCATCGGAATCTAGACCTACTACTCCTAATACAGTCTTTTTTCCCCTCCTCAGAACATCATTTCAGTTATGAGAGAATACATTTATTACACCTGGGTTTATGCTTTGTCATTCCTTATCTTTACCCAGAATCCTGGGCATCTCCTTGAAAAATAATAGTCATGAAACATCATTTTTCATTCGATCAGTTGATTAACCATGATCAAATACTCCACTACCCAAAGTCATCTAAATAAAGGGAGCCACTGAGTTTCCTCAAAAATATTTCATCTGAGGGCAACTGTTCGCTACATCTGATCAATTGGAAACTTTTTTTATAAAACTACCAAGGACGGTGTAAACAAAGACAAGAGGACACAATTGTTTGTGCTGTAGAACCCGCCAATCAGCTTCCGGTCTGATGGCAGTACTCACGGGTAAAATGATTAGAAGTGGACGGATTGACGCTGTCCCCACTGTCCGCACTTTCACTGCTGGAAACTTCATCATCTGATTCCCGCACAGAGGAGCAGGGCGACGAGCCGTCAACTTCTTCAAACTTCCTCTTTAAAATTCCACTCATAGCTGCAGCGCTGTCACATGTACCTGTAACAGGAGCGAGAGCAGCAGAGCAGTGAAATATTTGACCGCTGAACATGTAGTCAAGGTCTCCAGAGTCATTTTTATGTGGCTTTTTATACACGAGCTGTGCTAGAGCTTTCCCTTGAAAAGATCACCAAGCAGATTTTTTTTTGTTTTTAAATGAACAAAAATCAGATTGAATTAAATACGAATATTTGACCATTTTATTAGCAAAATGTTTTGACATTTTTAGGAACAGTTCATTTTAATGGAATACCGCAATTCTTTTTCTTGGCAAACTGAGACAATCCGCTTGAGTCCATAACATTTTGTAAATAAAATAACTGCCGTTGTCTCCTGAAAACCTAGATGATTATTGCAATCATAAAATTCATCTGATGAGAACACAGAAAAGTATGCCAAAACTTGTACTTCAGTTTTATAGTCAGAGAATCCTAAATAGCAGAGCACAATGAAGCAAATGAAATTAGTTCTGAATTGTAGGGAGTTTCCATTTCGGTGTCGCAGTAAGGTGATACGTGCCCCCACACTGGTTCCTGAAGCCATTGCCACTTTTCCAGAAACTTCCTAAGGCTATTTACCTGGGAGATTGCACTGAGTAAGGAGGGCTGGGGGCCAGGAGTGATTTCTTCTAAATCATTTGTCTTGGGTGAAAGGCAAGCCCACCTTTCCCTGGGCTTCTCTTTCTCCACCTTCCCATTTTACCTTGACTTGGGTATAGACAACTAAGGTTCATAAACTTTCTTTGCAAATAAGATTTTAAGGACTAAGCTATATATAAATTAGCTTAGATATATGTACACGATCTTATGTTGTGCATATAACTAAGCCAATTTATATATAGCTTGTTAAGTTAACTTAAATTAGGCTAACTTCACTGGAAGTATAGGTTGACTATCCACTATTCAAAATGCCTGGCTCCAAAAGTGATTTGAATATTGAACTTGGATTTTGAAATAGTGGCCTGTATTTAATGAGATATTTAGGAGATAAAACCCAAATTTAAACACAAAAATAAGTTATGTTTTATATATACCATATGCATATAGCCTGACGGCAATTTTATATAATAGTTTTTAGTAATTTTGTGCATGAAACAAAATTGAGTGTGTTTTGACTATACCCATCACCTTAGATCAGGTAGGAAGTTCTCTATTTGTTGCATCACGTAGGCATTCAGAAACTGTGAGTTTTTGAGCATTTTGCACTTGGATTTCCAGGTTAAGAATGTTCAACCTTTGTCACTAAGTCCATTCCCTACAGTCTATCATCCTCTTCACTTATGTCTATTGATTTTAACTCTCATCTGAGTTCTTGAAGCCACTCTCTCTTTTTCCCCCCCTGCCAGTGTATAGACATTCCTGTAGATGAAGAAAAAGCAAGACCCTTACAATTATTCAGAGGTCAACTTAGTTACATTATCTGAGTACTGCTCTGAGGAATCTCTGGAATCACCCTTTGTGCAGACCACAGAGCAAGCAGCCTGCTCAGATCCCCTGAGGAAGGCCACACCTCTCCAAAGTCTAATTCAGTAGTGTTCAAAGTGTGCTTCGTAGATCAACAGTCGCAGTATCACCTTGGAGTGAGATGGTTGGAAATGCAAATTCTCAATTTCCACCTCAAAAATTTCTGCTGAGTCAGAAATTCCCAGGAAGCCGGGCCCAGCAGTCTGTATTTCAGGAAGCCCCAAAGCAGGTGATTCTGATGTATGCACATTTAAAAACTTCTTGTCTATTTTAGCGTGCTTGCCAGCACCCCCTTCTCTGGACTTCAGTCTCGTTGGGTGTGTCCACATATGAGCCCTAGACACTCGGTCATGTAACCCCCACTCTCAATTCCTAATCAAAATCTCTTTGGCTATCCCTGGCATGATTCCTAGTAAAATTAAGAATAGTATTAGATGTCTCATAAATATTTATTATATAATAATTTCAATTTATTCCATTCATTAAGGATGCATTGAGAATTATGCCTGTGCTTGACTCCTTGAGGAGAGTCGGAATACAAAAGGAAGAGAAAATAAGTCACCTGCCCTAAAGGAGCACGCACTTACCATGCCGGGCTCCACCAAATCAAGATTCTTCCCAAATTCATGTTCTACCTCCCTTGTTCCATTAATCAATGTTTTCTGCATGATCATCACACATGAGTATCAACAATGGAGAAAACCGATAGCAATAGGAAGATGTAGCATTGTCCACTCTTTTGAAAATATAATCTCTATTCTGACTCTGATTTCACCATTATTCAGATTAGCATATTATTTTCTCCATCTTTAAGAGTGTGAAATGCATAAAGTGTTCATGCATATCTGAGTAGGGTGAAGAGAAAAAAAAGATATTTTAAGTAAAGTCTTGAAATAAAAGTAGGACAGGATATAAATTTTAAAATGGTTCACTTCAAACAAGATGCAAAGTAATTCACAAGAGAGAGACTCTGAGACACAAAGTAATACAAGATGGAAACCTGTGTTTTAAGAGCACATTTTTATAATAAGATATTGCAATGCAAAAGTTAAGAATCATGTCCTTCAGCTCCACTTACTTCCCCCCAACCCCAGACTTATTAGGAAAGGCAAATTCCTCAAGAACCAAGGATACCAAATTGGGCTACAGGGAGGGTGAACCTGTCCCAACATTACAAAAGGTGGTACTTTATATTTTTCTCTTTTTTTTCTCACTTTTTCAGGATGAGAGAAGAAATTTTTGGAGCAATGATAAGAGAATTAAAAAACTTTTTTTCAACCTGTTATTATTCTAATACATTTGAGACTGTCATGATCTGAAGTAACAGCTGAATGTTGAGTATAATTTCTACCTAGATATTTACAACTAAAAGAGTCTGAGTAAGACCAGGTCCAAGGAAGTTAAAGAAATGTTTGCTTGGGGTGGGGAGGGGGGAGGTCAGTATCTAAGGTAGAAATTAAACTAATTACAGTGGGTCATACTTTAAGTTATATCTATACTCATGAAACTGGTTAAGTGCTAAATCTGTCTTGCAGCAACAGAGCACAACAGCTGTCTGGTTTCACTGTATTTAAAAAATACTATGTCAGCCTAGCAAAACAGGAGTGCCAAATGGCCCAGTGCTTACCAACATGTAACTTTTGATCTTGACTTAATAATGGAACATTAAAAAGGTGTGGTTTTCTCCTATATCATGTGCATCATCTTACTAGGAAAGGAGAGAATATAAGGATTTAGGGAGAAGGACCTGTTAATCAAGTGGTGTATACCTGGTTTGCTTGAACCGTGTGTTGGTTGCTTTAGCGTTTGAAGATGGCAACATATGGTTAGCTAGATACAGATACAAGGAGAATGAATGTCTGTCCTATAGTGCTGCAGCTTCATAAATGCCCACACACTATGTTTTTGTTTCTAGAGATGAGGCACAATTAAACTCAGTAGTATGATGCAGTTGAAAAAGTGGCAAACATTTCACATTGCCTTTATATAGCATCAAAGAACAGATGATAAAGTTGGACAGGCATTAATTTATTCTAAATAGGAGGAGCTGAATATCTAAGCCTAGATAACAGGCATTTTATCACAGCTCCCATTGTCCAATTCATGAAACACATGCTAGTCAAGGGTACCACTTAGACTAGCACCCCAGCCTCCTAAGTGTTCTTTTCTATTCACCGCTGCTAGCTTTCAGTGTGTTTCCCGGGTTACAATCAGAATGATGATTTACCTTTCTTTTTAAGACAGGGTTACTCTGTGGTCTGGGCTAGAATGCATCAGAGCTCACTGCAAACTCAAACTCCTAGGCTTAAGTGATCCTCCCGCCTCAGCCTCCTGAGTAGCTGGGACTACAGCCATATACTACCATACTCAGCTAATTTTTCTATGTTTCTGTAGAAACAGGTTCTCACTATGTTGCCCATGCTGATCTCAACCTCTTAAACTCAAGCAATCCACACCCCACCCCTAGCCTTGGCCTCCCATAGTGCTGGGATTAAAGGCATGAGCCACCTAGCCCAGCCAGAATGATACATTTAACATTCAAATTAGATCATGTCAGTCCATATCTTACAACTCTTCAGTGGCTCCAGATTGCCTTACGATAAAGTTCAGAATCCTCAAAATGACTTATAAAGTCCTTGGCAATCTGTCTGGGCTGCACTCTGCATCTTCACTTTGAGCGACGGCCCTTCTCATTATAGTTCAGCTCTAATAATCTTCTTCCAGTTTCTCCTATTTGCCATTTCTCTCTGGCCTCTGGGCCATTTGATATATCATTCTTTCAGATCTACTTTTCAATTTTTTCCATAGCATTTACCACCTTATGTCTTTATCTTACTCTGAGCTTATCTCTGAGCTTCTTATGTATTATTTTCATGCCCTGATAAAAGGCACTAAGGTAGTCATCTTTGTTTCTTTTTTACTGATGTTTTAAAGGCCTAGAAAAGTGCCTTATATATAAACTGGTGTTCAACAAATATTTGTTCAGTGAATGAATAAAATCCTTTAATTTCCATACTTTAATTACTTTATCATGTCTGTTCCTTTGCTAGATGGAAAGCTCCATGAAGGCAGAAATCACGTTCTCATTTACAGCTCTATCTCCCTCGATTAACAAACTACTTTGATTAAAAAAGGATCAAAATGAGAGATATAATGACCTTAAAATGTCACATCATTTTTTTGCTCATAAGCAACCTAAAAATCAATTCTGCACTAACTTGATCATAAGGCTTTCATTAGAAAAATCCTGGACTAGTACATGTATTCTAAGACAGGGCTGAAAACCAAAACCAAAACAAAACTCAGGAAACAAAGGAAGAAAGACAGCTTCTGGGATTGCAGCTGCAGAAATTCCTTCTTCTTTTCTCTAGAGCTCTATTGTTGCCAGTTTTCAGCTCCAGCGACTTCTCTCTCTGTTTCACAGTTCAGGGTGATGATGTTCCAAGGACTGAACAACTTTTCGAACTATTCCGGGTCAGGCATCAGCCCCTCAGACATTCACCTATATGGCCATTAGGCAGAAAGGGAAGTATCAAGAACAGAGAGCCCCCCGATTACCTGCCACTCCAGAGACTCACTCGGAGGCTTTCACACACAGTATCTTCTCCTTGGATAACACTGATTTATTGCATTTTCTTTATTTACCAGTATAGTCTATGAATTTACCTCTTGGCCAGGTTCTCGGTTTGGGACTCCCCTTTCCCTGCACCAACATCCCTTTTTCTATTGCAAAATTTAATTAGGAATTACTTTATTTTACAACATTAATAAACATGTTGCGATCTGGAAATATGGTATTATTGATTAACATATGCCATTTATTTCACGTTTATATTAGATGTAACCATCGCTCAGAAGTTTATGAATACATCTGTGAGCAAGGAATAGAAAAGCATAAATTTTTCCGTCTCTCTCCCCCAAAACATATTGATGATGATACCACACTAGGTCTTTTATGGTTATATGTACAATTGTTTCATTTATTATATTTCTGGCCTGTTGGGAAGGCAAAGAGAATGGCGAGCTCAAAGGGAAAATATCAGAAAGATACAGGGTGAGGGCAAGGAAGAGTTTGGCTTAAAATACCAAAACAATAAGATGGATAAAAGCAAACTTTAATGCCTTGGGAAGAATGGCTGAAGCTAAGCCCTGGGCATACATTGGATGGGCTCCTGTTCATTTCACTCTCTTTTAATGATCTAAAAACTTCACAGCCTTCGTAGGTAACTCACTGAGTTCTTACCACCCCACTAATATTCATCTGATGTTTAATCTTTTTGAATTCTTACATTCTGTCACTATTTCTTAATATTTTGTTATTAAGTATAAGCAAACGAATGCAGAAAATATGCCTTAAGAACACGGTCACCCCTCAATTCTAAAGAATAGGTTATCAGATTTGTAGAAGAACCACTTTCAGGTTGGCAGATTTACTAAATGAAAATATAGGACATTCAGTTAAATTTGAATTTCAGATTTAAAAATGAGTGGCATTTGGAGAATATTTATACCACAACTGTTATTTGTGTATCTGAGATTCAAACTTAACTGACCATTCTGTATTTTATCTAATAATACTAATTGTGCAATCAACGAAAATACCTATACAAGAAAAACCACCAAACTGGAAGATTCCTGTTCTTGAAAACCAATAAATAAAACATGTGAGATTATTAGGCTGAATGATGTACTCACCAAACAACTGGAAATCATGAAGGGTTAGTAGTTAATAGGTTAGTTAGAAGCTTACTTATCACTGATGAAGAAAGAAATGAAATTAAAAGGAAGTTAATAACGGCATGGCAGGATTTCCTCATACAGTAATGGGCTGGTCCCTTCTTTGAGATGTCTTTTTCTAGGCCTGAGGGATAGAATGGAGGTGAGCTGTGAGTTCTAAATTCGTTGTAACTGCTAGGTCCTTATTCCTGGGTGTTGGTTAGAGCACGAAGTGGTTATTATATTAGGAACAATGAGAAGCATGGGAGCCCTTTCATTCACTTATACCAGAAAAACTTGGGTTTATCCTTTGCATTGCTAATTTTGTAGTTAGGCAAAGCAAGGACAACCTTTAATTGCAATGGTCATTAACAGAGATTCTTTGACCATTGTGATTTGGCATACATCTAGAGGCGTGTAAAACAACTCTATATTACAACTTGGCATGGGAGGGGGGATTTTCATGATTTGTCAAAGAAAATAAACTAATTTGTGTTATATCAACAAATTCTTCCAGTAAGCACAAAATGCTAAAATACTATGATAAAGATTATGTCCAATGAACTTGGTAAGGTAGGGGTGCTTGCTTCAATCAGAAATGGGCTCAGGCCAGAAACCAACATCTGGACTGAGTTGCACAGCAAAATAAGTTTTTTTCCTTTAGTTGTACTCAGAAAGCTAAGTAATTTTGGCGTTTCTTCTGGTTGCTTCACTAAATTCAAATGATGAGGTGAGAGATATTGTAAAATAGTTCATGAAAATACTGGTGACTGGTTCATCTGTGACAGCCCTTGGGCAAAGCTTAGCTGGCAAAAGTACATGCGATTGTTCACATTATGAAATCATCAAGCAGATTGTCCCCTGGGTTAGATAGAGGGTAAGGAGGACAGTGGTTCCATTGATGGTTTATAGGTCTCGGTTCAATTTTTAAGAAAAGAGAACTCAAGTTTAAAATAAATGCCACTTATATCTCTTTGAAAAAATATTTCTAGTGAACTAAATATTAAAAAGTATCTGGATACATTTTTAATCAAGTTAGTTTACGTTAAATCCTTTCCCTCTCCAATTTCTTCAAACCCTGATTTTGAGTAATCTCCGATGTTCTGCCCTTATGTTAATCAATACTGGCTATAATTGAAAATCTCTGCTAAATAAAATCATCCTTATTTTAGGGAGTTTTTCTTTAAAAAGAAATGGCTTCTTTAAACAATTTTAATTAATGTGAACAATTCTTAATTTTTCTCTAAGACTCTGACTCCAGCCTATTAGCCTTCTGTTGTTTTTGTTGTTGTTTAATTATTAAATAAATTTATTACCATCTTTTCTTTTGGCTCCTTATTCATTGCATTCTCGTACCCTTTGCATAGTAGCCTAGAAAACTGAGGCTTGGGCAAGGCGAAGGCCATGTCTTTAATGTTGAGTATTCTCTGGTAGCAGATCTCTCTGACATCACCTATGCTGGATATAAATTCCAAGCATCGTGTAGAAGGCACTCACTTTGCTACTACCTAAATCTTTGTTTCAGGCACAGTTTCCCTGGCCTTAGCTCCTTTCCCTAGGGGTGCTTGTAAAATGTGGAATAAATTCTCATTCAAACACAACAGAGATGTTTTCTTCCTAACATTCATACTCTGTTCAATGTAATTCATAGTATTTTATGTGTGTTTCTTTTACTAGTATAAAACCTATAGGCCAGAAGAAGTATAAGGCTGGCGATTACTACGTTATGTGAAGGAATACGGAAAGACGAAGAGGACTTAAATGTCTTGAGATCTAGACTTGCCAGTTATTTACAATCCTTGTCTTAGCAAACCTTTACAACTATCTTGACAATGGTACCCTCATCTTGCAGTTGAAGAAACTAAATTTCAGAGATTGAAGGTTGCTACCAAGTTTTATCAGTTCTTAGAAAGCCAGGATTAGAATTCTGTCTGTCTAGTCTATGCTCCCTCGCACTGGAGTCCCTTCCAGCAAATCACAGATACATACAATGCATAATATTGAAAATATTTTTATTCAAAAAGTATACATGTATTTGGGGGCAACTGTCCTTTAAAAGCAACATTTAATGTGATTTTCATTAGAAGGTAAACCATCACTCTCAGATCAAACAATTCCCACTGAATGCCTTGGACACTGATTACTGCATATATTTTGAGAAGGTCTATGCATTTCTTAAATTCATGCATTTCTTAAATTTAAAAATAAGAAGAAGAAATATTTTCTTCTTCTTCTACAATACTAGGGCCACTTCTGCCTAAACCCATTTGGCAGGAAAGTAGAATATCTGCCACCAAGAGGAGAGAGGTTTGGCAATGATCTTACAAGGTGAAATTCCACAAGGTGTTTCCATGGGGCACCACCAATGTGAAAAATGCTGCTGGTGGCTTGCCAGTGTGAGGAGTGCAAGTCAGCCAAATGCACTTGTCTTGTCCAGGTGTCTGTTTAAGCCAAGAACCCTGAGAGCACTCCTGGCTAATAAATGTCTTTGTTGGAGAAATAATGATTGTGGGGTTTCCCAATTATGTATGAAAACCTTATGCCAGAGTTGCGTGTGTCCTTGAGTTAAGGTCTGAGTTACTTCATATGCAGCAGAACATAATATTTTTTGCAATGAGATGATTTTCAGTTTGATGTTTTGATGAAAGAAATTAATGCTTTCCCCAGGGGGGAAAAATGTGCACTTATCAGAAAAGCCCAATCTATTTGTAGATTCCTAGGGTATGAGCCTCAGGTCTGGTGATTAAACCCTAGCACTGACGGATATCCAGAACTTGGAAAAGTGACTCATTTTTCATACTTTGAAGAAAATGAAGAATCTATCCCTTCTATTCTCATTACCACTAGGGTTACCCACTTCCTAGGAACAGGCTCTTCCATCCCCTTCAGTTTCTCCTGGCATGTGTGCCAAATGAGCTATCACATCTCCTGGGGACATCCCTATGGATTTCTTCACTCCTATCTTGGTTGCCACATGCTACTCTTAACTACCTAAAATTGGCCTCACCTGTAACTTTACAGCTTAGTAAATGTATGACAAAAATATTCTAAGGTGAGGTACACTTTCCTAGATAGTATCTCTTTCCTAAAAAGTGGTTAGATAGACTCATTCTATCTATAATAACTGAAGTTAGAATTTAGTGAGCACCTATTATGGACCCGATACTTTGCATTTATTCTTTGTAATCTTCCCCCAAAATCCTACAAAGAAGTTTTAACAAAGGAAACTGAGCTTTCAGATGTGTAAATCATTTGCTAAAGGTTTGTGGCTAGCTCAGACCTTCCTGAGAAATATATTCCCTGATCAGCACCATCCTAGGGTTCAGTGATCTCTTCATTCACAATGCGGCATGGTCCACAGGTTTATCAGTACTTATTACATTCTATTGTAATTCCCAGTTTACCCAATGTTTTCTCACACTTGACTAAAAAGTTCTTTGTGGACTGAATATGTGTCCCAGAGCCAGCTCAATAAACAAATGGTTATCAATTTGGAGTTCTAATCCCGGATCAGCTACTAACAAGTGGCATAATTTTAAGTAAGAGGATTACTTTTCTGGTCTTGGTTTTCACTTATATGAAAAAAAATGGGAGTAGGGCGCAACTAGTAAAAATAGGCTGTGAAGCAAAGTAGTCCCCACTACTTAAGAGTAAATGACACAAGCTATGACCTCTATGCAAACGCTGGTGTCTCTAATTGTTCACGTCCTCTCCCCTCACTGCATGCAAACCATGCCAGCTAAACTGACATCTGGGCTGCTGACAATGGGAGGACAGTGACTCCACTTATTAACAGTGAAGAGGTTCTCTATGACGATCTGGCTGAGGCAACCCAGGAAGCTTTCCATGGTGCCCACACTAGTGTGGTGTTGGGATTAGTATTCCCAGATGAAAGCCAGACTTGGGTTGTAATGCCTGTCTCTCGGCCTTAAACACTGATCATCATTTGGTATTTGGCAAAATTTTATAATAGAGTACATACTAGTCTGGGAGTCAAAAGTCCTCCCAGAAGTTATCTGTTAAGACACTCTTTCAAATAACAAGAACAGAAAAAGCCATCAAGAACATGTAACTTTTAAAACTATATTGAAAATTGATCATGTGTCTGTTGCAATGCTATTTTTCCCACTCTAACAAAACAAAGTACCATGTAAAGTCAATGAAAAATTTATTTTACATGCTTGTTATTAAGACTAAAACTAGGCTGGGCATGGTGGCTCATGCATGCAATCCCAGCACTCTGAAAGGCCAGGGCAGGTAGATTGCTCGAGTTTAGGGGTTTGAGACCAGCCTGAGCAAGAGTAAGACCTTATCTCTACTAAAAATGAAAAGCTGAGGCAAGAGGATCACTAGAGCCCCAGAGTTAGAGGCTGCTGTGAGCAATGATCCCACAGCACTCTACCATCAAAATGAGACACTGCCTCCAAAAAAAAAAGAGACTGAAGGCAGTGCCTAGCCTAATTCCTTAGATGATTAGCAAGACTTAGAATATTAAGGAAAAAATTACCACATAGATGTGAAAATTTTAGAATCATCATTTTTGCAGTATGGGAAGATAAGTTTTCTTCCATTTGGCACTTAGGAAGTTTTCCTTCAGTCTTTTAAAAAGTTTCCGTTGAATAATAAAATAGACTATCCAGTGTAAATCAAAGGATATTTAAGAAATGTGATATCCTTTCTTTTTTTCCAGAGGAGTCATCTGAATAGTGTGAAGGAAAAGGAACTTTTAAAAACATTTTCCTCAGAAAGTAATCTAAAGTAGACATCAAAATAAAATACAGCCAAGCTTCAGAACCATGCCCATCCAATCACTGGGATCCTGCCAAAGATATTACACAGAAAATGAGGAGATTTAAAAAATTAGAATAAGTAGGAGAAACTGCTTTGGACCTTCTTTAAAATGAATTGCCACCATAAGCACAATATAAATTTTTACTATTTAAAACAGAGAACGACAAGTATTCAACCTGCAGCTGACATTACATTAAGAAGCAATTAGTAAAAATAATGTGTAGTGGAAAATTAACTATGGAGACTTTCAGGTCTTTGTGAATGTCCTACAGTTACAAATTAAGACCTATTCACAATAGGAATAAGTCACAACAAAATCATATAATCTCTTAAAAGTTGAAAATATTCTGTTTAAAGAAGATTCACCTTTCAAACTAGTTTTACAAAGTCAAAGAATCATGATATTCCTCCAGTTTAACCAAAACTTCTTACCAGTATATATGTATTTACCAAAAAGTACTTCTATTAAGTTCTGCTATTAAAATAATTTAAGTAAAAAAATGTAGATATGTTTTCTAAGTTTCCTTTGAAACCCTCGTGACTAACTCCTTGATGCAATATTTTTCAACATCATTATGATGTATAGAACACTTAAAATAGCAACTAATCTGTGACATAGAGATCATTTCACGATTGAAACAAATTATCACTGCTACATCATAAGATAATATTGAACTCTTCATGCCCTATGACAACATTGGCTCAGGAAAAATTTCTTGAACATCTAATGTGTGTCAACTTCCCCCGTAATTGAAAACCTCATAGTCTGCAGGTGAGGTGGAAATTCTGGATAGAAATTTATCAGAGATAAACTACTACCTTCACTGTACAAAGTCAAAATGGGACTATAGTACATCGAAGACTCAAAGATGGAAATTTGAAAATCAATAAAGGATATAAAATAAGACGGTTCAGAAAAGTACATATTGCCACATCATATCAGAGTACTTTGAGAAGATTGCACTTGTAGTTGGAAAGATTTAAGATACATGTCGTAAAGCCACATGTGGTTTGAACCTTGGTGAACCTGCTGATTGCTTTCCCTACTTGCTCCATCCAAACTCCGAGGCATTAGCTACTCAGTATTACCCAAGTACAACCTCCAATAAAATCCTGGTAGCTTACTAGTTTTGGAAAACAAATTTCTTCCTCATCCATTGAAACCTAAGCTGTTCCATCAGGATTTTTTGTAACTGTAGGCTTAAGCTATATTTGCCTTATCACTACCAGGGAATCAACTACTTATGAGTCAAAAAATTAATATTCTCTATCATTTAGAATGCTCTTAGGCCATGTCATTGCATTTTTTTTTTTTTTTACTGAAACCAAGCCTCAAGCTGTCCCCCTGGGTAGAGTGCTGTGACATCACAGCTCATAGCAATCCCCAACTCCTGGGCTCAAGCGAGTCTCCGCTTCCACCTCCCAAGTAGCTGGGATCACAAGTGCTATTTTTTGGTTGCAGCCGTCATTGTTGTTTGGTGGGCCGGGCTGGATTTGAACTGGCCAGCTCAGGTGTATATGGCTGCCGCCTTAGCCACTTGAGCCACAGGCGCCAAGCCTGAATTTTCATAAAAAACCATTGATAATAGAGACTGGTATGAGGCTTCAAGATTTTATAGACAATGTCAAGGGCACATGGCTCACAAGGGGCAAAGCACATCATGGCTGTGACCCAGGCTCGAGGTGTCCAACCTGCGGTCCATGCTGCATGAGGATCACCTTACCCTTGGTATGGAATATTGGGAAAATATGCATGGACCTTTCTCTTCTTCATTAGTTCTCATTAGTGTTTGTGTATTTAATGTGTGGCCCAAGACAGCACTTATTCTTGTAATGTACCACAGAGAAGCAAAAAAGGTCAAGCATTCCAACCTTGAAGTCACACACAAAACACTAAATAATAAAAGCATTTGCCCTTCAAGAAAACAAAATATAGTATTATTCTTGTTTTTCAGCTTGGCTTAAACCTATAAAGGGTTATTGTACTACACAAAGTTACTCCGATTTGTTAAAGAAGGAGCGCTCAGGCTTTTTAAAATGCTAATGTGTAAAAGAAGATCAGAAAATGAAAGTATTCTCCAAACATTTCGGACAAGTTCTCATTCTTACAGACTCTTTCAACACTAGCTTCATGGAAATAATACTCTTTCAGGACTTCAAAATCATTCGGTGTGGAAGGGCACCTACTGACAAGGTATTAGCTGCCTATGTATCTTACACATTGTGTATCTTAACGTATACATTGTACTAGCAAGTTTCAAAGAAGTGGGGGGAGCGCAGATGTATTTTGGCATGAGCACACACAGCTAAATGCACTTCTAAATGAATATATGAATTCCTAAGTTTGCATGGAGATAAAGGATCACTCAAGCAACAATGTATCTAGTATGGTAATGGAAGGTGGTGAATTTGATGCCAGGCTTGAAAACGAGATGTACCTCAACTGCTGAAATTGGTAAGAAGAGGTATATGGCACCAGGGATTAGTCCAATGCCACAAAAAAAAAAATTGTTCTCTGTCTGTGCTTTTGTATATGAGGTTCCTCATGTCCTTATAGACATTAAGTAATTTCAAATTACTATCGACACTTTAAAATGACAAATTCTCAATTGTAGTAACAAGAACAGAACGATTTTTCACTTATTTGGAATTCATATAATTTTCAATATCCTAAGCATAAGCAAAGCTTACCATGAATTGTCTTTATTGTCTATGTGTCAGAAGTCCAGTACATAGGAGAGATATATGGAAACATGTTTCTCTCCTTTTGCCCAGCAAAGTCTAAATGAGTTACAATTTAATGTAAGCCAGATTCACAAACTGATTTTTAGGTTGTTGCCAGATAAGAAACAATTATTAATCGTGTTAAAAATGCACTTTTAGATAAAAAATAGGTAGTAAAACTATAAAAATCATAAAAAATTACATGTAAAAAGCATATAATAATAAGAGACTCTTTGGTGCTGGAGAACAGTTGGGAACACTCCTGTCTTTTGCAATATGTGAATATAGTGATGAGAATTATCATTCTTAAGCCACAAAGAAAAGCCTGCACTGTTTCCACTTTGCTCAACAAGGCAGAAGGATGTGCGCTATATTTTGTTTTCATGAAATAATAAGCATTTTTAAAAGCTGGCCCTTGTGTTATAAACTTTAAATATTTGAAATATCATTTTATACCAATTATTTTCAACTCTTCCAGACAAGGCATTACTATAGCATTACTATAGGTCTAATAAGATCCCTAATATCACTTTACAATATTATTGTACTTACACTTTTCAATGAAATTGATTCAATTGTATTTAAATTCTAGACTATGGAATAAAAAAAGGCAATCCTTGACTATTTATTTTAAAATGTCATGTTAAAATAAAAAATGTGATTGTTTGGAATACTCAATTATTTTGAGTATGTGCCTTCAATATTTCACAAGTAATATAATTCTTTCTATTTCATAGGCTCCAGAAGTTCAGGAAAAGGACAAATATAACAATAATAAAACTTAAAGCCCACACACGTGATTTCAAAACAACAACAGTTATTTGTGGATTTTAGACTATGTTCCATGCTGCTAGACTGAAGACAACATGTTTGCCCTAAAATCTTTTCCAAGCCTACAATATGGTCTCTAGTTTCAAGTGATGACAAAGACAGACTGGTAATCAGAGAGCAGGAAATTCATTTTTGAAAAATCCTTAAGCCTTCCTTCAAGTCTGATATAACGCTGTCTCTTTGAGTATACCAAGTGCAGGCCCATTTGGTTCTAGATAACTCTATTTTTTTTTACTTCTCATATCTGATTAGAATTGTCTTTACACAGACACATTTTTCTATGTACATTTAGACATCCAGACCATAAACTGACTATGTACCTGCTGCTGAGATTTGCGTAACATGTAATCTATGGCCCAAGCTAATGCAAAAAAGACTTCCTAGTTTTGAGTCAATCTGCATAGAGACATAAATTATCCAGGATATTTCAAAGCCATAAATTAGCTACAAGACATATATAGCTCTCTTGTGGCTCACAGAAGCACAACAATTCTTTTTATTTCACATTTGTCTATTATCACGTTTTCTCCCAGAATCTTCCTGGGCTCGCCTTCTTTGCCTGCACTGTGTTTTTATTTCCATATTCAAAATGTGCTTACTAGTGGAGTTGCAGTGACAAAGTTAAAAGTACTGGACTGCCAAAATGAATGATAAACTTGGTCCTTTTCTCCCTCTCTGCTTAGAACATACACAGAGGTTACTAAACACAAACTATAGCCACTATCTAAGTTAAAGGCAAAATGAAAGCTTTTTTATTAAAAAAAAAAGCTTTTTTATTAAAAATTGTTGGATTAAATAGGATTTACCAGTAATAAATATTTTGTATGGCTGCTTAAAGTACAAATAATATATGTGTAAACAATAATATATGTTAATATACAAAATATAATACACATATATTGCTATGTGTGTCTGTATGTTTATGTGTGTGTACACATATAGGAAAAAGTCTACAAATATTGTTTGGGCCAGGGAACGGTATATTTTGATCAACATAAAAAAAGGAAACTAGTTACTTAAAATATACGGTCTTTAGCTAATGTCCTTATTGAAAGTTTCAAAAGAGAGTTTAGAAGAAAATGTCAGATTTTGCATTTTTAAAAAGCTCATGCAAAACATGAATTCCTTTCTCTGAATTAACCTCAGGATCCTGGATAAATGTCACAATGTCCCCACAGAGTGATAAAGGGTGAGAATCTGGACCTGAATAACCACTACAGAGCGAATGTCACAAATATTTGAAATAATTGTCCTTCACTGTTTTAAATGCCCACCCTGCTGTTTGGGGCACCTCTCCAGCCCCCTTCCAGTATAAAATAAAAGATATTGTTGCCAAACTACGACATCATTAGGATAAAATTAACTCCCCCTTTTCAGGGAGTTTTATGCAAAAAAGTACTTAAGTTTATCTAAATATGTACTAACTCCTCACACGTAAGCTTCATAAAATTTATTTTTACGTATCTTATGCAAATATAAAATCATAAAACACTAATTTCATGACTAAACGCTATTTTTGCTTCTTCCTCCTTTGCAACAGAGTTTCATACACATACAACCTGTAATACAGACAGATGTGCAGTTGATGTAAATGAAAATAACGTTTTTCATCATCATTGTAACTACTGAATTATTGAAATTTTGTATGCTAGGCATAAACAGTTTGCTCATCCTGTTTTAATTAAGTTTATTTGACAATGTGTTTTGGAAATAAAAACCCCACATGAACAATAAAAGTGAGTCCACATTTGTTTGGTGCAGGACAGACTTTACTATGATGTAATCACACATTTTCCAGAAGTGTGATATTTAGTACATGGAGAAAAGGAGACTTTTGTCCTGCCTGTGACATTTACGAGGATCACTTTACAATCCAGATTTAACTGAAAGGAAAAGTCAGAGGAAGTTGAACACGTAGAGTTCAAATAGCATTACCTAAAAAGTCCTAAAGAAAATGAATAACAATCAGAAAATCCAAAGAAGGATTTAAAGCATCTAGACCCATAATAAGAAATTATTTATCTGACAAGATGAGTAGCAATAAAATATAGAAAGAAAAAGCTCAAAACCAAAACCCCCTCTTGAAGTGAAAACACAGCTTACTAAAACTGTCCTTGAGATGTTGTAAGGGATATGAACAAAAGAACTCCATTATTTAATTCCAGATACCTCACAGGAATCTTAGCATAGGAACTCAGATCTAATTTAAATTACATCTCTTTAAAAATGGGAAAATTCCGTAAAAGTTGTAAGACTTGATATTTATCTAGAAGCTCCAACTCAGACATCTCTGCATATCAAAACTTACACCCCCCCCCCAATGGAATCATGTAGAAGCCCAAACCCAGTTTTTTTTCTCACGTGAAATGATTCCACCGGAACAAAACAACCCTGTTTCAAACAGAGAAATCGCAAAAAAGGAAATTGAATAATAAACTAGTTAGGGAAAGCCTGAAAACCAGGAACACCCTGCCCACTGCCACAATGAATTAAAATACCCAATCCTCATCAGTGTCTTTAAAGGAAATAAAATCAGGCGTATCATGAAATGTCACCATACCTGCGTGCACTTTAAACGAATACGACACACGCGCTGTAAAATCTTCACTCTCAAAAATAAAGCACACTTCATTTATCTGCTGCAAAACCCTGCTGCAGAGGAGCCCAGTGCATTTTTTTTTTTTTCAGGCAACTGATCCAGCTTTCCACCAGCCCCGTGACCTTTGAACTCCCTTCTGCCCCCCTCCTCTCGCTTCTGCAGTCAAAGCCTCGGAGCTGCTCTCATTTGCATAAGGCTCAGGCAGTTCTCCAGCCGCTGAAACGGAATGCTGGGTAAGGAATTGTAGAACTGCAGTTCTGCCAGGGTACCTGCCTCTCGGGAGGGCAGGCATAGGCGATGGCAAGTGGGCACGGGTTTAACTGGCCTGGGAGCATCACATTCTCCCATGTCTGTGAGTGGATAAATAATTTTAACGCTTTGTTTTAGGGTCCTGTTACCACCGCTTACCCCCTCCCCACCAATAGAAGCTGTCAGCAGCAACTATGGTAACCAAGGAAACCCAAATAGTCAAATACTTCATTTAAATACGTGTGGCAGGCCAATTTTAAATTTTCATTAACTTCTCTTGTTTTTGAAACATAGCTTTTTAGAGAAATTCAAACACATATTGGACGTATCATCTGGCACAGGGGCCGTTTCTTTCTGTTGCTGGGGTTTAAACAGCATCTCACAGGCATAAATTTATATATTAGCCACTGTACAAATACATGAGGTCACTATAGTAATTCTGTAAAATGTTAAATATGCCTAAGTGCCTTGGAGACTATCAGCCTAAATGGGGTCCAAAAATTAATTGTAAGGAATTTAGGTCCCAAGATGCCTTTAAAACAAAGCACCAGTAAAAATGGAGAGGAAAGTTAAACTGTGTATTTAAATCTCCAGGTTTCATATAGCAGTAATGCTTGCCTATCTTTGGCAACGATGTTCAGTGTTGTGCTATTATTTGCTAGAGTTATTTCTTTCCTTGTCTGCCTACATGCAGCCATCTCTCTGCTTGCAACATAAACTTTGCGATTTCTAATACAAGAAGTGGCTATTTTCTAGATAAAGAAGGTCATGTGTGCTCATATTTTTATAAATATTCATAGAGGCACATACTCTTTTCTAAAGGGGAAACCAATGGAATCATGCCTCATCCAATGATTAATCCATCCATCCTTCAAAAATTAAGCTAATTTTTTATCTCTATATGAATAAATAACATCTATAAAGTAAAATGTTTTATGCAATGTTCTTTTCCATTTGCCAGAAGAAATGTAACATAAATACCTCAAAGCCCATGACAGATGCATACAGATATATGTTACTAAAGGATAAAATACATTGTCCCAATAACATGATTAATATTTTAAAATTCCCTCAGTCGTAAATTTTTTTATTTAAATAATTAAATAATCCAAATCTTCCTTTCCCAGTATACCGAAACACATCAACAAATTCTGAATGACATATCATCCAATGTATAAGACACGTAAACTGTTACAGCACAGAATTTTGAATGCTGGAAAATAATTTCAAAGCTTTTTATTTGAGCTATTTTTAGTAGTGTTTGCCTTTCTACTATTTCTGGTATAGAAGATTAGAGATGATTGGGTGAATTTTTTTTCCTTACCCACCATTTTTTAAAATAAAATAAATAACTTTTCAGTTTAAGGCAATGTTATCAATATTTCTTGGTCACATCTGACTACATCAACAATTTAATCACGTCGGGTCAATTCAAGTGCATCCTTCCCATTACCCACTACGAATATCCTGCAAAGTTTTTGTTTAAGGCAAAACACATACCAGCCCATTCTTATTCAAATTCAGTCAAACACAAGGAAGTCTTGGAGCAATTTATAAAATCACCAACCTGTTCAAATAGCTGTAGTTTTAGTCCTTGCACTCCTTACTCATTAGAATCCAAAATAAGTTGATGATCATTTTATAATGTGTGTCAGCATCACCGAAGACACAGTTCTTCCTGGTTCAGTGGAATCTTCTGAAATTTCCCAGCCCTGTGTTTTATTGCTGGTACCATATGCTTTATTGTTCAGCGACAAGAGCTTCACTCTGCACAAAGACTCATTACCTACTGCTTGCCGCACGGCATCAGCCTCACTGAGGCTGCCTATATGTGATCACATGGAGTTTTGTCTGAGAAAGCCAGGCGTGCCACTGACTTCACTGTGTCTATGGATATTTTTATCAGCTGAGGTCTACTAGCAGGAAGGAATAACAGATTAGGAAGCTGCTCTAAGTCATTAATGCAGCACAACTTATGGAAATCCCTTCGCAAGATTTTTTTTATTAGTATTATAGAAAACGTTTGAGCAGGCACTGAAAAGAAGTTAACTAGATTCCATTTTATTAAGAGGCCGAATAATCATTTAAGAAAAGAGAACTTGCAAAAAGCCATTTCCTACCTTATGCTTTCTGAAAGTATTTTTGTGCAAATGTTATTAAAGAGCCTTGTGCTACTGCATGATTTGACAGTTATGTGTTAACCTTTAGATTGCCAGTGTTTCTTTTGGGTTTTTTGTTTTCACAAGGATAATTGCTGTTTCTCTCAAAATCTCAATTAAAATCTCAGTCACTGAGAAATACTATATATGAATAAACATACAGATGTATCTTAATTCCTTTTGCTAAACTAGGTGAGAGAGTGAATTCTTTTCATTAACGTGTACAAATGATGCAGATGATTAATTTGCCTTCTCAAAAGATGACACATTCCTAGCACAGCTGACTTCAAGGGACAATGCAGATTTCAGTTTAAAGATCTAAAGGACATATGGCTCACATGAATTTTTAAAATTGGAGTACTTTAGACAGCTTACCTCAATAAAACATCTGATTTACCTTGTCTTATTTCAGTGTTAACAAGTAGTTTCAGAGCTGACAGCTCAACATTTATAGGAATGTTCTGTAGCACATTAATATAGCATTTATATATATATATATATTTCATATGTGTGTATAGTCAGGGTATCTTTCTAAAATATAAAAAGCCCTAAAATTACGCCTAAAAATCTAAAAATGGATTATGGATTTCTAAATGTAAAAACTATTCAGTTGTTAAAAATTAATAAATAAATTGACTTCTTATACCTTTAATAACTGTCCAAATGGAATTGGTCTTGAAAATTTGTGGCTTGTAAATATCAGTCAAAATTGTATCACAAATACATGCCAAGTACCACAAAGTGCACAGAAGGAGAAGGAAGAAGCACCATAAATATAGATCCCATAATAAATTTTCTGAATGGTGAGACATATAGCATATTTAACAGTGCTTGTAAATAATTCAGCAATTAATCTTAAAATGTGAATATATGTGCTATCCATATATGGACGAAAAATATCTATAAATCTAAACGTATATATATGTGTGTGTATGTATATATCTGTGTAAGCCTTCTATTAGTAAAAAATTATTTTTAAAAAATTATAGCACAAATTTTTATGTTAATTAAAATAAAGAAAAAACTGTAAGCCTGAATAGCAAGTTTGGTTAAATGATCTAATGATCTAATATCTTTCTCTACAAGATTATGTGTAGGGTTATTATTAATCTAAAGTGTTTCATAACTTAAATAAATATCTTTGGGTGGGTTGTTCTTAACATTGAAAGAAATATTCAAATATGGTTTAGAGGCCATCATCTTAATGTATTTCTTCCAAAATGCTCATGTTCATTTTTATTTCTGCACTCAAGAGCTACGCTAAAGCAACTAAACCTTGGGGCATTAAAAGAGAAAGGAAAACAAGGTGTTTCTGGTTTATAGAATACCTCTGGATTCTTGAAGATGTGTGCATTCTAGTGAATACCTTTGATGATGACCTCATGTTAATGTACCAGGAAATAAACAAAAGGCAGCCATTTTTCTCTTACTGCATCACTTCAAAAACAGTGAAATAAAATGGTTGCTGAATGGAAGGAAAGAATCAGTAGAAAACTAAGTTACTTCCAAGTTTTTAGGAGGTAAGAGTTGGGGAGAAGGAGTATGAAATTGGGAAAAAATATACATATATGTGAAGTTTGTGCATATGTATACAAAGAAACAATTCAACAATAACAAAAACTAAATAAATACGAGGAATACAAAAACAGCTAGCCATTCAAACAAATTACCAGTAAAATGCTGAGTTTCCAATGGGAAGACTATGATCTATAAACCTAATGTATTAAAGATAACAGATTGTTAAAGCCATTATAGTAGAAAAAGGTGTTTAAAGGTTGACACTAGAACTAGAAAGATCTAAAAAGAGACAGAATAAATCATGAAATAGTAATAATCTCTTCAGGTCTACTATCGTTTTATATGACCATGGTGAGTTATTTTAGCATCTTATGCCTAAGTTTTTAAGTTTGCAAACCAGAAATAGAAAACAACCTTCAGAAAGCATGTCATGGAAATACATAGTAATATTTTATGATACAATTCCTTACGTTGGTTTTAACCAAGAACTGTCAACTAATATTGATTTTAAAAGGTGATATAAAAATTCTAAAGAATGTTTAAAAGCATTTTAAATGAATTATCCTAATAGCACAGACAAACAAATATAAGCAGATGAGACTTTTTAGCAATAAGGTGATTTTTTCCCTAATACATGTAGAAAAAATAGAAATAAATTTAGAAAGTACCATAATATTAAATCTCAAAAAATTTCCTTAAGATTAAAACAAATTACAAATAGATCCATCCTTCCAATCAAAGTTCTGGAATTTCTGTCAGCGACATGGCAAGAAAATAGCCCCAGAGATCCTCAAATGACACAATTCACAACAATGTCTCTGCTTATACAACGGCTTCCTTAGCCACAATTTCTTACTTTCGAAATTAACAGAGAAAAACACGACCACAGCTTTGAGAAGCAAATTCCATCCAAGAGTGAGAAGATATTTTAATTTACTTTGCCATATTAAAATCTGTAAGTTGAAAATAATAAAAGGTCAACTCTTGCTATTGATAGCTTGGTTTTTCTCTAAAGACAAAGAGGCCTCATAGAATCATTTTTATTTACTCTTCTTCTCTACAAAATAACCAAGACTTATCAGAAGCTCTCTGAAAAGTTTGCTCCAGCTCTTGCAGGAATTTAGGCATAGACTTAGGCTGAGTGGAGGACCCCTGGAGCAGTCTACTGTGAGAAGGAAGACTTACTCCATCTGTGTTTCCACATTCACTGTATCAATACCATGTGCTCCTGGTGGGTTCCTCCTTGGTCAGGCTGGATTTTCTTACTACATTTCATCCTCCTTCACAAAACATTTAGAGGAGTCAGTAAGTCAGCTGTATTAGTGTCCAAATCCAGAAGTAATTCGATTCAATTCAACAAACACTTATTGAGAAGTTACCATATACTAAGCCTTGAGACAGTTACTAGGGATATAAAAATGAAATATATACATTTCCCAAGAAGATTATAGTCCCTGTAGCCTGGGGAAAAAATAAAGTTCTAAGCATATTTTATTGACTTGAATGTGCATTTTATGTACAGTTAATATGATTTCTTCATTTTCAATATTGTCTCCTAAAATCAGAAAAATCATTGTTGTAAATAAAAAATCATTTACTCACATATCAGAAGTTTCTTTTGGATGTCGTAATCTGGAAGAGAGAAGACTTCTCATGAGGATATATTTTATTTATATATGTATATGTATGTGTGTGTGTGTATGTACAAATAGTATATTAATAGTATACACACACACATATATACATACTACACATAGGTATATAGCAGGGCTGTAGAATCTGTTTTCTTTTCTGAAAAAAAGTAGAGTCTAATTTCCTTTGCTGTTGTCTGTAGCTGGTCTTAATGATTTGCTTAGCCAATAGAAGCTATAGAAGAGGATGTTCTGAAAATTTCCAGGTGAGGTTCTAAGAACCTTTGTGGCTTCCACTGTTTCCTCCTGAAACAGTCCCCAGGAACTCGGCGCTACCAGTAAGAGGACTGGCTACCCTGAGGCTGACATGCTGGAGAAGCCACATACAGGCACTCCCAAAGAAAATTGAACCCCTAATTGAGGAAAGTAAAAGAACTTTACTAACTCGAATGAGAGGAACTTCGAGGAGAAATGGGTGACAAGAGATCTAGGCATGTGTTAGGCTGTTGAAGGAGAATGAGGAAGTCTGGGACTCCCTCTTGGAGTGCCCTGAAGCTGAGGTGAGGAGATTTTTGCAACATAAAAGACATTGTGAAGTCACTGAGGGATGAGATAAGAGTATGGTTAGAGTAATGAGTGAAGAAAACAATTTTGGCAGTTGAGAAGGGATTAGCCCAGTACAGCACTGGGGCTTCAGTGGAGGTCTGAGGAAGAGGGGACGGGAAGAAATGATGAAGGCGTGAACTGAAGGTAGTAAATGAGGAAGGAGGAGAAAGGAATCCACAAAGAAAATGGAATGTTTAAAGTGGAATAAAATTGTCTCTGGTCTCAATTACAGCCTTAGTAGTCAGTGGTTCTACTATCTACCTGGAGATGCAAAAAAAAAAAAAAAAAAAGTTATTTGTTCATTCTTCAGCTACCAATTAGATGTAGAAGTAGATAGCACTGACTAAAGATTGATTCAACTAGCTTTGTTAGACAAATTCAGCAAGTTCACAGGTATTTAGATTTGTGTTGGCTTTAGTTTGTCAACTTTGCGATAGTATGGAAAATTACGGATTCAAATATTGTTAATGTGATGTTTGCAAGACTGAGAGTAAGGGTAAAACAACAGAACCTTCTGTACATAAGATTCACAGAGGGAAGTGTGCATATTTTATTTTAGAATCTGATTCCTAAGATAAGGAGAAAAATGTAGAGAAAAGACAAAAATGTCCTAGTTATGGAAAGATAAAAAATAGATAACTTTGGATAATGCAAGCTGAGATAGATAGTCTCTCTCTCTCTCTTTATCCCTCTCCTGTCCAAGCCTACTGGAATTTTATCCTTCTTTTCATTCTATTTGGATATTAGACTACCAAAGCAGCAGATGTTAACTTAAGCAGCCAACGAATGGCCACTCAGAATGGTGCAGGTTAAGTGGTAGGAATAGCTCTGTAATTGCTGCTACTGTATCTACACTATGAACATAAATCATTTGAACAGAGCTGCAAAGAAGTCTTTGTGCAAAGTGACCCAGAGAAGAAAGTATCCAGATGTTTTTCCTACCCTTCAGTCTCTACCACTACAAAGCCATTAGAAAACATTCTTTATTAAGAGATAAGAATAAGTGAAGCAAACCTCCTCTCTGAAAATCCAAGAATACATTTATTTCTTAATGGCCAGAAGAGTTTATTATAATGACTTCTTCCTATGCTGAATTAAATGTCTAACCTGTGACAAAATAAAATATACTAACATCAAACTTGAATTGAGTAGGTTAAAGAAGAATAATTTACGGGACTAAATGCTTTTGTACATCGGTGGGAAGTTTCCATTATAACAAAGGGATATGACACTGTTTTTCAGATCATGACATAAAAGAAGTTTTTGATATTTTATTTCACAAACAAAAGTCCATAGATACTTCGTTTATCAAATGAGGATACTTTAATTCGTGTTGCAGAAACAGAAACAGCTTGGGAATATTATTTATCTGGGGTCATTTATTCATTCATATACTTAATTCCTTTTTCATTCACCGAGTATCGTGTGCTTGAAATTGTGCTCAGTCTTCTGACATGTTAGCAAGATGAATACATCACAGTGTGCAGGCTAAATGGGCCTCCATTTAGAGAGAGAGAAAGACGTAAAGGAGTTACAGAGGCCGGGTGCAGTGACTCACGCCTATAATCTTAGCACTCTCGGAGGCCAAGGGAGAGCTCAAGGAATCCTTAAGCTCGGGAGTTCGAAACCAGCATGAACAAAAGTGAGACCTCATCTCTATCAAAAATAGAAAAACATAAGGGGCGTGGTGTCAGCCACCTCTAATCCTACCCACTGAGGAGGCTGTGATAGGAAGATTGATTCAACCCAGGAGTTTGAGATTGCTGTGAGCTAGGCTAATACCATGGCACCCTAGCCTGAGCAGTGGAGTGAGACCCTGCCTCAAATAACAAAAAAAAAAAAAAAAAAAAGAGAGAGAGAGAGAGAGATAGTTACAGCATAAGGAAATGTGTTCTATAATTAAAGAATGTAAGAACATAAAGACAGAAGTGAATAATACTATCTAAAAATAGCTAAGTTTTCAAGCGCTTACTAAGTCCAAAGTGCTTTGCATGTATTGATCAACTTGTGTAATCCCTACAAGTAGCCCATGAAATAACTACCTTTATCACCCCCATTTTACAGATGAGACAACTGAAGCACCAGGCAGCAAAGTCGCTGCTGAAACCTAGGCAGCGTGCCTTTCGCCTCTGTGGCTCTGCTGTGAGCATTTATCTCGGATAGTCCTGGTGAGCTTTGCAGAAGAGGTGATGTGGGAAATAATGGTTAAGCAATGAGTAAGAGTTCTTTTGTGGAAAAGGAGAAGGATATTCTAGGCAGAAGGGCTAGAATATCTACAGATTCTGAGGCATGACTAATATAAGTGTGAAGGAAACTAAAATATTCACTCTGAAAGTGCTAAGATTGTTTGATCTTGATGAAATTGTGCATTTGTAATGCTGGAAGGTTTGACACTCATCCTAGAGCCACACAGTATATTTAAGCGGCTTGATTACAAGTACGTTTTGTTAATTAACAGGAGATACTTAAAGAATGAGTTGGGAAGAGGCCTTGGAAGAAGGCGGAGTCATAATTTTTCATTTATGAAACCACATAGATGAGTCTGCCCACGACAGCTAACTTTTCAGAGTATAGAATTTCTCTTAGACACCTGATTAAAGGTTAAGGAAGAACAGAGAGTATTTGTTTGCCTTTTTCACAACAAAACGTCAAAGCTCAAATGCTATCAGGTGAACTCCATTGTCACGCTCATGTAAGGAAGCTACATAAAAGTGTTCTACGCAGATCAAAATCACGCTCCTGATCAGGCAGTCCACCTCTGTGCTTTCTATTAATCATATAACATGAATAAATACAAGAAATAAATTAGATTTCTCCTTTAGGCAAATGTTTTAATGAGCTTAATTTCATGGCCTGCTATTAATGCTAGTGGCTGGCTTCTTTGATATGAGGCCTGCGTTTTCTTTCTTGTTCATATAGTCAGCTTCCTATTTAGTATTCATTATTCATGTCTATTTTTATCAAAGAGCACTATTACATGAACTACGATTCAAACATATTTGGCGCTGGGTTTTATTTATAGAAGGAGGAAAATGATACTGCCTTATTATGCTGCTGCGTGATTGTTGTGTATACACGCAAGTTGTCAGCCTGCATATGTGTTCCTTCGCGTAGAGCGGTCGCGTTTAATTCTAGTGTTCTTGCTAAAAGACGGACATTCCTGCCACAGCCACGTTAGTTTAGAACATCAACATGCCACTGAAGAAAAGCAAGTAACCTTGTAGACAAACTGGTAAAAACAAGTTATTTGGATCACAGTCTCAATAGGCTCTAACCAGATATTCTAAAAATTTCTTACGTGAATAGCCAACTGTGTGGGATTAAGAACTGAGAGACATGCAAACACGTTTTATTGGAATATCATGATCCCTGATAACTTGAGCTGACAACCGTGGACGCTACAGCGACTGCTGCTCCCTGTAGGCCATAGCTTGGTTTGGATCTTTGCTTCTTTAATTACCAATGATTATCTTTGGATGCGCTATTAGGATGGCTGAGACAAAGGTGGGCATGATACTCCTACTGTTTCCCAGCCGCTCACAGTGAGCTGCTTTATATGTAGATATTTACGTTATGTATATTACATATATATGTTACATTATGTTTATACAGTATTGCTTTGCTCCAGGAAGCCTGTAGCTACATCACCCCAATTTGCTATATTCAACAGCCACAGTGAAATAAGACAGCAACCAGAAGGCAGCTTTTAAATATATTTTTAAAAACCACATATATAATAATTAAAGCTTTAAATCCCCTACATATACCTAATATATATTTATTAGTGTAGAGGACTACCAGCTGTTAAAATTAGAATCATTACGATTAGATAAAAATCATAAAATGTTTACAAAATAATGAGTGAAAATTTACTAGAGCTACAAACAAATATGGTTACCACTAATAGAGAAGAGTGAGCAGGAATCTGCAGAAGGAGAGGGCTCTGTGTGAGCATGAAACAATGTCCACACTGTTATCTCGGTGTTTAAAATGTATGGAAGCATAAAATCACTGAGAAAAATATAATGAAAATTATAGAAAGTTATCTTTTGGAATTAAGAGACAATTTTGATTTTTCTAGTTTGGCCTTTTCTATATTTTCTGTTTTCTATTACTAATACAATGAAAAATTTAATATTATAATTATTATTATATTGGAATTAGCTATACTAATATTAATTTAATAAACAAAACAGCATTTAAAAATGGAAGTACTGTTTAAATAATTTTAACTGCTGCAAGTTTAAGCTTTTATATACAAGCAAATTTATCTTTGCTTCCACACGTCTCTCTTAGGCTGGATCTGAAGCTCAATTCCAAACCCTAAAGACCTGACTGCTTTTGAATGACAGGCAGATTCCTCTTTAACATTTTCTTCAAGAAAACACACCCTGTGCTGCTTTTCTAAATTTGCTTCCCACGTACTGCAAAGAAGTTCATACATCTGCTCCCACTCCTTCTCTAGGTGACCATGGACCAAAAGGAATGACTGGAGGTGGCACATTAAGGTGTCAGTGAGTGACACTCCTGACCCTGCTGCCAAACTCTACATGATGATAAATTAGTTTACTTGCTGGGGCAGGGAGGGGAGGTAGAGATTTCACTAAAAATGGCAAGGGCAGTAGCAGGATCTACTACTTGTTTGAATTGGAGGAAGATCTTGAGAATTTAGAAACATTTACAACTGAGCATCCAGTTGGGAAAATATAAGTGTTCTCATACCAGGTCTCCTTTCTGCTTGGAGGGTCCCTGGGAGGGAAAAGTCTAGTAGCTGAACTCTTGCTTGCTTGCTGTCCCAGAGAGGCCTGGGGCTGAAGGTTCCTAAACCTAAGCTGACTCTCAGTGAGTTGTGTTATGGTTTTTAAATGTATACTAAAAAAGACCCAATCACTACACAGTTGGAGTGTGTTTCCTAGGCAACAGTTTGAGCAGCAGCTTTTAATCTGTATTGCCCAATAAATCTTTGGCTATAAATAGGGAAAGTCTGATCTACAAGCTCGTTTTCAGTCGATAGCCCAGTAGTAACAGTAAGACAGTGTTCTGATTTCTCCCACTCTCTTCTCTCCTTCATCGGGGTAACTTTTCTGCCCTCTTCAAGACAGGCACCCTCTCTTTTAAGCCTATTGTTGTATCATTTCACATGAGCTGAAAAATGTGTGCCTTTCTCTCTCTTCTATGTCTCTTTCGTTATTCCTCTGCTATAGGCTTTATAACGCTATTCTCTATCTTATTTGTATTTTATTTACAAATACACTGGGATCTCAAGGACAAAAGCCAGGCCCTATTTGCAGTATATTCTTGGAGCCCACCACAAGCCTTCCACACGAGAGATGCTCTGTCTCATCCCTACCGAACATGCTTTTGTGAACGTGTTTTTAGAATTTAGAATCAAGTGTTCGCAGGCTTCGGTACAGCGGTGTTTAGATTGCTCAGGTGGCTCCAAGGGCAGAATCATTGTTTAACACTGGCTTCTAGTTTGTGTTTTTTGAGGATGCCTAAATCAAACAGATGCCAGGCGGGAGACACTGCCTATGTTAATCCTTCCCTTCCCCAATAACAGGGTTATGAGAATTGGATCAGACAGAATATCTTGCAGTTTTTCCCCAGTTGCAGCTGTTCCACAGCCGGTAACATATTTTCGGCCTTGTTAAAAATTTCTCCTACTGATAAAACTTCTCGGGTCTTTTCCTCCAGCACCGGTCGTCATTACCATATTCACTGTCAACAACTTGTCTCCTTTCCCTCCTTTTCTTTCCTACACAGAGAAGATGTGCTTCAACCCGCTCCCATGTTCAAAAGCTGTCCTGTGATTTTGCAGTTAGTTACTTAACGTAGTCTCTTTGGAGTCAGAAGTAGATTTCGTTTAAAGTAAAGGTTTTTGCACATCAAGGGGTGTTTGGGCTTCCACAAACATTTTCACATTTTGGACCAACCCACGTGCCACTATGTTAGCCACTTTAAGAAGACTTCCATCAAGTCATGGCACGTGTTTAATAAAACTGCTTAAGTTACCCTAAAATGGTCATGTGTTAATTAATATTATAGATTGAAGACCTTTTATGTATATTTGCTGAAAATTAATTTCTCTGAACTTATTGTGCCCCTGATTAATAATATGAATCCCTCCTACCTCATCCTAATCAAACCTAGGACACATGGGTCTCAGGTCCGGAAAAGGGCTTCAAAGTCAAAATTCCTTACTGGCTTTTTTCCTATCACAAATGTCTATTCTTTCCTCCTGAGACAAAGGGCATACTGTGTTTTGGAGAATATTAAAATTTTATGTTGTAGAACATTTCCTAGGGCAAAAGAAATTACAATGTGGCCTGTATTGCAACAATTTTGTAAATATTGGCATTAAATGCATAGAAGAGAGAGTAAATGTAATTTTGTAGTATTTGCTGAGCGAATAAATTCCAAATGAACAGACCATTTGGGATTCAGTGAATAAATTATCAAACTTGAAATCTCTTTTCGTAGAATATCAAGAACACAGAACAAACAGAAAACTCCTGACTGAACTGGACAAGTAAAAAATTAGTCTTGAGGATGAGAAAAAAAATGTCTGAACTGTTTTCTCTTTATGACCCAATGTCATACGACCTTTTAGGGGAGTTGTATTTCGAAATTTGAAAAACAAATTAAAATTTAATGCCCTTTCGATGGGCTTAAATTTTCTTCTGAGATGTTTTCAACATTTGTTTCATCTTGAAGTAGCTATGCAGAGTAGAAGGATGGCTTGTAACTTTATCCATCTGTACTGATAGGAAGTGTAAGGGATGAGGATTCCAAGTGGCCACTTTCTAGACCAATGTTCTTTTTAGTCAAGTATTTTGGCTTTTCATTATTTAACCACACAAAAAAATTTAAATGTTATGCAAATGCAGAATTTGACAAGTAGGAGTCCTTACTAACTAATACGAGGAATTAAAATGTTTCCTTTTACATGTGAAACACATAGGTAGTATTAAAGGCATGTTTTCTGGCCCTAAATGCACCATGTGAAAGTGGATAGCTATAACGAAATACGACAATAATGGCAATTTTTGCTTCCCAAATGTAAGCTCCAGAGAGCCAAGTCATATCATGAAGACTAGTGAAACAACAGTTTAAAGGGATTAAAGACATATCGCTAAAAGAATGTCTGCAAGCCAAGTGCATAAATGGAAAAAGTCTGGTTTACCATACGGACCTGCATTTCATATCTGATTGAGTAGTTAACCAAATTACACAGAGATATTTTGAGCTTTGCTTTTAGATACTACTTTGTCACCTGATCACTATGTTACTTTCCTTCCCAGCAAAATGATTTGATCTGATAGTCCAGGCATGGTGGCTCTCACCTCTAATCCTGGTACTTTGGGAAGCTGTGGTGGGAGGATCGATTGCTTGAGCTCAGGAGTTTGAGACCAGCCTGAGGTACAATGAGACCCCATCTCTACAAATATTAGAAAAATTAGCTGGGCGTTGTGGTGGGCACCTGTAGTCCCAGCTACTCAGGATGCTGAGGCAAGAGGATCGTTTGAGCCCGGAAGTTTGAGGTTGTGGTGGACCATGATTACCCCACTGTACTCTAGCCAAGACAACAGAGCCAGACCCTGTCTCAAAAACAAACAAACAAAACAAAACAGAATTATTTGAATAACTCAAGCTCAATTTGGTAGCAAATGCCGCACAAGTGTACTAATGCTTCCTGTGGTTTTAGTGGATTCTGTCACAGGAGATGGGAAGGCTGTGAGGAAGTCAGGGAGCCAGGTAACTTTAGGGCAGTGAGAAAGATAGTGCTAAGCTTGGGTTAGAGTAACATGCTAGAAGATCAGACAGGTGGACAGCGCCTGTGGCTCAAGGAGTAAGGTGCTGGCCCCATATACCAGAGGTGGTGGGTTCAAACCCAGCCCCAGCCAAAATAAAAAACTGCAAAAGAAAAGAAGACGACCAGACAGGAATGGAGATGGACAGATAATGATTATGATGGTTATACAAGTTGTGGTTGAGGTGAGTGCTCACAGGACGGAGTAATGATGAAATTTTATCACTATACAGGCCAGTGCCATGGGTCATTTTCAAATGGCTTATAGAAGTCACTGACCAATTTCCTCAGCCTTGAGGGAGGACTCTATCCATGCCATTTCAGTTGATACTCCCATTCAAAAAACATTCACAGGAAAGAAGTCCCTCATGCCACTGTCTAACAAGAGAGAAATTTTCATAGAAAATAATAAAATCCTAGCGAGTACCCTAAGGAAAGAAATACTAATTGCATTCTTGTGTCTTTGCATTAGGACCAATAAAAAATGGTCCATTAGTTTAAAAAAAGTATTATATACAGAGTAATTCCATAATATGAGGCAAATAGGACAAAGATGACTTAAAATGCACATTTAATATATTTCATATTTGTTTTATAGATCTCTTGATTAAGTTATATTCCTTTAAATTCTAATGTATCAAACTACATGGAGACAATAGAACCTGATTTTCCTCATTAATATAACCATTACTTTTAGTACACATCTTTTCTGATTACTCATAGACAATGATGGATCTTTTTCCATAAAATTTATTAATAAATTAGGTTTTGTTCTGTTCTTTAAACATCCGTTTCCCAACATTTATTTTGAGCCAATGTATTTAAATTTTTTTCAGTTAAAAAGCCAAAAACTAATATATTTAGTGAAAAGTCTGCTCAACTGATGATCACACCATATTTCCCCTACCCTGTATCTAAGAGTATGACACCATTTAGGATAAGGGATCTTAAAGGCACCCTTCCATCAGGAGAGATCAGCAGTGGATAAATTGTATTTTTATTGCTGTTTCTCGGACCTTTACAGATCAAACTGTCTTTTCTCTAGTTCCAGGGTGATTTATTGACAAAAGTGGCAAAGTACACACAAGCCAAAATTTTATATATTTTGAAATATAATAAAAACAGAATGAAGAAATCAAAACTCCCCTATTCTAATTTACATATGAATTAGCAGGCAGAGTAGTTTGCTTTTTTTCTTTTGAACAGTTCTTTTTTTCTCTTTCAATAGCCTCTGACACATCATTGTACCATAAGTCTACTCTGTACTGTAGATGAGTTTGAGGAATTTGTAGATTTGCAGCTAAGGCGTGTGTTTATGAAAATGTTCCTATTAGGTCACTGTCTACTGCTACACTGCATGCATAGAGATATTCTCTGTCACTGGAGCCATATCACTAACATCAGTCACTTCAGACTATCTCTTTCATCAACATATGCCTACTAGAAGATGAATGATGAAGACAATCATGCCAAGTTGAATATCATTATAGGTCATCGCATGTATAGCTCCCTTTGGAGATGCAAAGATTTATTGGGGGAATTAAAGAACATTAGATAACTGAGAGCTAGTAAAATTAATTTTTCCACTCACAATCGCTTAATAGGCAAAATCTTTGACATTTTCACATGTTGTTTATTGTTGAAGTAAACAGGAGAGATCTGGTGATTTAGCTAATTGGAGTGAATATATGTATATTCAAGTAAATATACATATGTGGTTGCATCTCCCAGACTCATTATTTTACCTAGAAATTTCTCCCTTGTTAAGTGGTGAAATGATGGACTTCTTTTCTAAAAATGTTTTTTTAAAATGGGATTATCAGTTTAAATGGTATGGATATAGGACTCCCCAGAGGCAGAGGAAATTGCTCAGTGACTTCCATAAAGCCTTTTGATAATACATATGCTGTGATAAAAGGTAAACCTGAAACTGGTCATGAGGACTGTTCCTCTGATTTCAGATAATTCTTCATCATCGATTACAAATTTAAATACTTTTAAGGTCCAGCCTAGCAATATATTTGTATGAGCAGTTTTATTAAGACACTAGCAACTATGGTAACAGCAGTGAATGAGCTGTGCGCCCAAAGGACATTAAAATCCAGACTCTTAAAATCCACCATCCTGGCCAGATAAAATAACTATGTGTTTTCCATATCCTCTACTTTATAATAGCTTTCTTGTCCTTAACTTTTCAACTCTCTATGTGGTTCTTATTTTCTTTTTTAACATTGTCGGTGGCTTTTTAAGAATCTGCATTAATACCTTGTATTTGTACAGCATTTATTCTCAAAATCCCTCAGTGATTTATGGAACTATTTGGGCTGGAAAAAAAGAGGGGGAATGGCCAATTTTCATAAGAATATTTACACTCTCTGACCATATTGACTTCATTTAGTGAGCTGAAAATTAACTAAATGAGAAACCAGCTTCTATTTTCTTCACACCTCTAAACAGAACATCAAACTTTAATAAATGTGGGCCTAGATAGTAAGAGAATTAAATGCAAAGCCCTAAGGGCAGAGGTTTCTAGGAATGTGCTTATAATAGAGTTTCACCTGGGATTCAATTAAATATTTAGTGAGAGTAGCTGAAAGGAAGGTGCTGTTCTGAAAGCTGGCGGGGGTGGGGGAGACAGAGCTGAATACAACACAATTTTTGTCCTCTAGAATGTCATGATCAATGGCAGTCAGCACATTTAACTTACAGTGTGGGGTGTGTCTGCTGATGGGGGGATCTCCCTTGCCTTGCTCACTAAGCGCCTACAAATTGGCCTATGTTTGCACAACCATGTCACCTTTCACCTGGTTTCAAGGGATGGACCTGTTCAAGGTCGATCTTCCTATACACGCCCTTGATCTCATTTTTCTCCTCCTTACTCCCTCTCTCTTCTCAGAAATTGTCCTATAAACAATGGATCAACAAGTTCTTTTTGTATAATAATCTGGACAGTAAACATTTAAGGCTTCTGTAAGACATATGTTTGCTGTCATAGCTATTCGACTATGTTGCTAAAATGTGAAAGCAGCTGTAAATAAACAAATATACAAACATATATAAACAAATGGATATGCTCTAAAAAAATGGAACATATAGACAATCATGTTTGAATTTAACAAAATCTTCATGTGGCATAAGAAGTTAATTTTTCTTAATTTTTTAAAATCACTGACAAATGTAAAACCACTCCGTTTGAGAGCTATTCAAAAACACATAGTGGGCAAAATTTGTCCCACAGGCTTTACTTTGCTGACCCTTGCTATATGAAATTGTTACTCTTCCATATCTTCAATCCTTTTTTCCTACTTCCCCTTAGCCTATCTATAATCACACTAAGGAGAATATTAAAAATATATGATGATAACTCTGGATGCTAAGCAATGACTCTAGTTTCTAATCAATCAAATTAGATAAACTAGCCAATTGGAACTGGTACCAGCCATGAACAATTTGTGGGTAATCTGAGTATGTTCACACCAAGTATCAGGCCAGATCACATCCCCTCTTCTCATCGGAGAAAACAAAATAAACGAAGTTCTCCTTGTGTTTCCATCTTGATTTTTACTCTATTTCTATTTTTTTATATCTCATAATTCTGAAAATTATTCAAATTTCTCATCTCTCACTCATTCTTCAATAAATCCCTCCTCACCATTCTGGGAAAATGACCTAGCCAGAAAAAAACGTTCTCTTTCTTATTTTTCAGACCTTTAGAAATGTTCTATTTTTATTACTCACGTTAAATTCTACTGAATTCCCCGCCTCTCTGATTTCTGATTCTTGGTGGCCAAGACAGGTTGCCCTCTGTGTTCCCCTCTCTCCAGCGGCCATTTCCATCTGGGCTTCCCCAGGGTTCTGGGCCCACTGGGAGAATGATTCATTCTCAGGGTTTCATTTTCATTTTTAGGGATGACTTCCTTGTCTACGTCTCTACCTTGACTTCTCTGTAGACTTTCAGACCTGTTTGCCCACTTGGATGTCTCTCTCAGGCATTTCAAGGTGGTGTGTGTCAAATGATGACCACAGTTACTCCCATCACATGTCCTTCTCTCACATCCCAGATAATAAGCCAGCAACACTACCCTGTTCTCTAGGTTCAAGAAACTTGGCATTACCTTCAATGCTTTCCTGTCCTACACCTAATTCTATTTATTTTGTTACTGTCACTGACTCTTTCTCCAAACGTTTCCCAGCTCTGCCTTTTCAGTGGCATCCCTACTACATCTGTCATAGTCTAGCCCTTCTTCACCTAACTGGGATGTGGCGCTGGCCTCCTTTTTCGCTAGTTGGGCAATCTAAAACACAAATATAAACTAAGGAACTCCCCTAATAAATTCCCAAGTGTTTCACTATCAAGATACATTGCATGGCACCAAGGCCTTGTGCCATGTTACCTTTTATCAAATTATATGCTGTTCTTAATTCCTAATCATAAGGAATTGAACATAAAATGCAACAGTTTGCCTCTGTCACACTGCACATGCTATTCCTATCACCTAAAATATCTCTTTCTTTATCTGACCAATGTCCCTTCATCTATTAAGATCAAGCTTCTGAATTCAAAGTCTGGGTGAAGAGCTTATCCTCACTATTTCCATTTTATTTACCAAACTGTGTTGAAAGTACTCCTTCCCTCTTCTGTAACCACATTGACTTTGGCATTAGTGAGTAAGAAAGGATTGACTCCTTACCTCCTAGTTTGGTGTCTCCGGAAAACAAAGGAGGAGTCCTTGGCAAGCCAAAGAGAGGACTCTGAGAGAGAAGATTATGAGACAAAATGCCACAGGAGTCAGACTGCCCACGTTCCACTTCCAGCAGCACAGCCTACTTGTTCTATGATGTTAGGCTCTTTCTTCCTTCATAAATGAAAATAGTATCTAGTGAGCACTACTATATTTCAGACATTATTCTAGGCACACACACACAAATCTCACCTTCAAGGAGCTTTTCCTTCTAGTATAATTGGAAGAATGAGGGGACAAAGAAAATTATGTAAAAAGAAAATAACTAAATGAAATTATTGTATATCATATAGTAGTAAGTGTACAAGGGACAGAGAGTAGAGCCCTGGGATACAGGAGGTAGCAGGCAAATTTTAATGATGAAGGAAGGCCCCAATGAGAAGGTATATTTGACCAAAGATCTGAAGGAGGTGAGGAAGTGAGCTATGTGAATGTTGGGGGTGAAGAGAATTCCTGAAAAAAGAAATAGAAAATGCAAAGGATCTAGGAGGGTCAAGAAATAACAAGAATGTCAGAGTGTTGAAGAAGAAAGGGAAAGTGGGCAAGTATGGACATGAGGTCTGAGATGTGGGCAGCATGGTAGGGAAAAGGAAAAGGGCAACAGATAGTGCTCTAATTCGTAGCCCTTGTAAGAACTCTGACTTTGAGTGACCTAGGGAGACACAGGAGGAACAAGGAGTAATAAGGTTTAAGGTGACTGTGGCTACATGTTGAAAGCGCACCATAGGAGAGAAAGGTAGGCTTGTTAGAAAGCTCTTTCAGTCTTCCAGATAGTAGATGATGGTGGCTTGGATCACTTGGTGGTAAGAAAGGGGATTATTCTGGATGTATTATAGAGTAGAATCAAAAAGGATTTGCTGAGTGTTAGGTGAGAGAAAAGAGAGGAAATAATTGTGAGTCAACGATTCTCACCTGTGCAATTATAATAATGGTGTTAATAGTCTGTGGTGGGAAAGTCTGCAACCTGTAAGTGATGGGTAAGAAAAGGAGTTTAGTTTAGATTTAATTAACTTGGAGATGTCTGTTCTATATTCCAGTGGAGATGACAAATGGGTAGTTATCTCTGTTTCTCTCTATATAAATTGAAAATCACAGAAAGCGTTTAAGCTAAAAATAAAAGTTTTCCAATAAATAGATAATACTGAAAACCTAGGCAGAGGAGTGAAGCAATCTGAGGGCCGAGGACTGTGCACTCCAGTGATCGAGGAAAAGGGAGAGCCACACAAGGTAAACCGGTTGGAGTAGACAGTGAGCAGCGTCCAAGAGGGAGGGGCCTACCCTTAAAGCCACTGATAGGTCAAGTAGGTGGAAGACTGAACATTTATATTTAGTCTTAGAAATATAAAGAATACTGTAATCCTGACAAGCAGTTTTGAAAAAGTGGTAGAGGTAATGCCTGACCAAAGAACATTAGAAGTAGGTTTTCAAGGAGTTTTGCTAAGCTGGTGAGTAGAAATGGGGCAAGCAATGGAAGGTGAGGTGGGGGAAAAGAGACTTTCCATTTTTTAGTTCAAGAAAAATGAAACAGTATGCTTATATTTGCTGATAGAAATGATATAGTAGAAGGAGCTATGGATGATGTAGGAAAGAGTGAGGTCTGCTGGAGTGATATCTTTGGGTAGGCAACAAGAAACCAGGTCCACTACACAGGTTGAGTAGCTGGCTCTGGGTAGGAGCATCCATAATGATGATTGGAAAGTAGAGATTTGGGAGGACAGCCTATTCTGCTTCTACATTTTCAGGGAAACAGTAAAGCTGGTCATGACAGTGAGGAAGAAATGGAGTTTTGTGATAAGAAAAGAAAAGAAAATCTTCTGGATCCGGAGGAACTAAGTGACTTTGGAAATAAAATAGGATTAGTGACTACCACTAGGCTTAGTTGAAATTAGTGGTTATGAATTTAAATGTAAATACATAAACATGGTATGCATTTCCTCCAGCCACATTTAACTGTATGGAGGTAGGTAATGGACTATACAGGGGTATTTGACAGACGGTAGGCTGGAGTCATGCCAGGCACATCCTGTAAGCCAGAGAGAGAGAAGAAAAGGAAATTGGGTGGCTCCTGTGGCTCAGAGGAGTAGGATGCCAGCCCCATATGCTGGAGGTGGTGGGTTCAAATCCAGCACCACCATCCACCCCCCCCAAAAAAGGAAATTAAGAGTAAATTTAAGGAAGTGATCATGGAATGTAGGTTATTTTAGGAAGGAAAGATGGACATGAGTGAAATGTATTAGAATCACTGCATTGTAGGTCTTACTGGGTTGAAAAGTTGAGGGAGAGAGTTAGAAAGATAGGAGGTTAGACAATGGGCTGCTTGAGATTGAGATCACAGACTGGCTACAGTACTGATCATGAAAATTTACACATTACGTACAAAGAAAGAAAATGAATGATAACACCATTGCAAAAGGTGTTAGGTAGAGAAATAGTGAGGCAGAAACTAAAATCTGCAGGGCAGGAAGGAACATGGGAGAACTAGGACAAGTTAAATGGGGGGCATAGATGACTATTTAAGAAGATAGTCTGAACCTTTTAGAATGGTGAGGGTTAAGGAGATATAAAGTGATTTATCAGAGTACCCAGTCCATGGTGAGCTTGATAAATTTTAACTTTTATTATCCTATTGTGTCTGTAAGTTGACAATCACCTAACTTCTATTGCCCACACTAAAGTGCATCTCACCTGTACTGATCAACTGAGGGTGACCTTTGTGCTGGAATGGTTGGTTTTCTATGCAGATAGGTAACGGAATTGCAGAGATCTGAAGGGGGTTAGCGTAAGAGTGCCAGGAAGTCGAATTCATGTGTTGAGTTTTGGCATCTAGTACATTTATAGTAATCAGGAACTCTGTAAAATTATTCTTGAAACAGAAAACCAATGGCTTTCTTGACTTTTAATTAAATTTCCACCTGAACCACCATTATGAACGGAATTTTCATAACATGTTCATAAGTGAAAACATGGGGGAGAGGGGCGTGATTGGAGATGTCTGAGAACACCAGTCTGCTCAGCAACGTGAGTTCTCCATGCTGCGGCAGGCAATGCTCATCATCAAGTCTTCTTAGGCCAAGGATGTAGGCTTCCTTGTTGATTTGCCATCATGTCATAAAAATGAATAGGTTAGATTATTCATTAAAAATAAATATTAATGATTTTCACACTTTTCATATTTATTCAATTTCTGGATTTCTTTAGCAACTCTTAAAAAGCTCTCTGAAGATTTCTTTCCATGTGTCTGGCTCATTTGAGAATAGGTTGACACCACAATTTAAACTTGTATGGAGTTCTAAGATATTCTTTTTGGAATAACCCACAGATTCCTTTCTGCTACCAGAAATAGAGTAGTAACTCAGTATTTCATGGTAGAGCCATACAGTTTGCAAATCAGCATGCTAGTGAACATAATTTTTACTTTGTTAAGAAGTGCTACTGTTTAAATTCCTCTTAAAATATGATTTTGCCCTTCTCTTAGCAATGAACAGTTAGAATTAGAAAGGAATAGTTATCATCAAGATAGACAGGGGCTTCTGAAACTTCCTTCTGTCATTGCTAAATAAACACAGGACACACGTGAGCATTTTTATTTCAAAATTTCTCCATCTCTATTTATGATTTGCCACTGAGGGACAACAGAGAAAGGGAGAGATAAGTGGCTGACAGATGGACAGCAGGAATTCCCACTAGTCCCTTAGGTATTGGGAGAGACCAAAAGATTTGGGGGAAAATAGATAAGGCACCATGGAAAGATAATTCATTTTCTCTCTGTGGGAACTTTTAAAATGTCTGCTTCAACATTCTTTTGTAGAATTCACACTGGGGAGGGAGAGCACATAGGAGGACGGCTCACCCAGGGCTCTGAGTGGAGACGAAGCGACTGGGGGTATGAGTTTGACGGAGCAGGTGTAAAATGGAAACTTCAATACTTCATGTGTGATTGACCCTAGATTAAATATAAAGCTCTAGCAGATTTAGATTCAAAGAATGACAGTTTGGGAAGAGGCTGTAAAAGCTGTCCAGTCCTGGAAGCAGATGATAGAAGAAGATAAGAAAAGGTGGATCTTAAGAGATTAACTTACATGAAAGAAACTAAGTCTTTTTCAGGAGGTGAGGTGAAGAAAGAGAGGTTATGTGAGAAAGCTAAAATGCAGAGAGGCTGCATTTGAGGGAACGCTGACCTCATCATCTTACCAAATGGTTGTTCTCATTAAAGCCTGGAAGCCAGTGCAGAACAACAGCTTCAGATGATATTTCTTGCCTGAGGAGTGGTGGGGCCTTCCAAGGACTAGCACACAAACATGCATAAGAGACCGAGAGAGAAATCAGGACAGCAAAGAAGGGTGTGATTCAGATGGATTGAGCCCACTTTGTCCAGTGAAAACATACCGACCATTAGTCTAAATACAGAAACTAAAAAATATGTGTGCCTTGACAGTCTTCTAGAGATGAATGAGTCTTTATTTCTACTCAGCAAATAAAGCCTTTTTTGGTTTGGTCTGTTGTCAACAGGAACAATGTAAGCACATTTTAGCTCACATTTATGTGAAACATAAAGCAAGCTAGAACAGCTAGAATTTATTTGTCCCAGAAAGACAATGACTCTTAGCTAATTCTAAACTGTTGGCACTTAATTGAGCTGTTAATACCACTCTCTCTCTATTCAAAATAAATTGTCCACTCTGTTCCCCTTGATTTGCCTTTCTCCCACAGGACCACATCATAATTTATCCACAGGCTCACCCATATATTGAATTGCTCTCTAAAATTGGGTCTTATTTATAATAATATCCTACAATATTCAAAGTAGCATTTTGCCTCCTTTCAATTGGCACCCATTTTTTTCTTTTGCTTTTTTAAATCTTTTTTGTTCACTCATTCATCGCCATTTAAAAATGGTGACTTTTTGTTAACGTTCTCACTTTTGTCCTCAAATCATTGACAATGATCAGCATGCTTCTAGGAAGAATGTTTAGCTTTTTACTACGTCTTAAATTATTTGGGAAGGCTAGAGTTCTTTAGCCAGATCCTAGACTATTCAAGGTCCTACACATAGAATGGCAATTTAATTGCTAAAGATTTTTGAAATACTTCCCACTCTAAAATGTTATGATTCTTCAGTGAGATGCAACAGACTATCGAAAAACCATGGGCTGGGTTGATTTTTTTTTTTCATCTCATTCTCAAGGTTATTTTGATGATTTTCTCTAGACATCGATACAAACATTGAAAGGACACTTTGTCTGTACCATACGGATCACAGCAAGACTGAACTATCCTTTAGGCTGCTGTACAATGAATCTTCATCTTACTCTAGGACCTCTGTGGCCCTGTAGGGTGTTTTAATGGGTAGAAAAAAAATATGGTCTTCATCTCCTTGTCATGCTAGATTGTGTCATATTTCCCACCCCTTCCATTCTTCTCAATTTGAGTGCTAGTAAAGAGACGTGTCATTCGGCAATTTTGTGAAGATTTAGATGCTATGACATAAAAAAAAAGTAACAGTTCATTAAGAACAATAATGTCATCTGTGATTGAGAGCTACCAGATTTAGGCTTAAATTAGGGTGGGGTAAGTAATTTAGGGGTATGTTATTTAAACCAGTCAAAAAATAGACTGAACCTCCATGCTTTTATGCCGAGGAAGCCAAATTCTTTATCAGCCTAATTTTGTAAGCAGATAGTTGATGTTAATGGTTATTAGCTAGCTGTAAGTATAAGCTTTCAAATTGGCCTCAAATTTAAATTTATATTTATTACCCTGGCTTTCAACTCTCCCAATTAAATGACTACCTTTTAGCTGTGAATTTTGGAAAAGCCATAGTATTTTTATAATAGAAAAAATGACAAGGATTTCTTAGTGTTCTGAGGTATAGAATTTCTAACAATGCAACCTCCTTTGACACAGATTATGAATTAAATCATCTTCACAATATGAACTAACAGCTCAAATTTATTCCTTGAAGGCTTTTCAGGGCAATCTCAATATAGCTGAGAGTAGATTAGGTGGCGAGGTTTAAATCATTCAGGAATTCAAAAGTAGTTTCCCTCAAGTAAGGCAGAATGGCCTTTACACTTAAAAAAAAGGACATTGTCTTAGAAAAATAATCTTAAGAAGTTAAAATGAAAGCAAACAGTTAGAAAATAGTTTTAATTGCTAATTCTCTTTTTATCCCGACTGGACTAGAAATTTCTAAAAAAGTAGTTCTGAAAATGTCACAGATTGTATTAATTTTTGACACAGTTCTTGCCAAATCTTCTACTTAAAGGCTATTCTATCCACAATAGATTTGTCACAGAAATAGTTACCTAGGAATAACTATGCCACTTAAAAAAAAAGACATGTGATAAGAAAAATACTTTTAGATATAAATAAATTAGGTCAATTTGAAGTATAACACTATTTATTGCATAATCTAGGTATAAGATAAATATGGTTCTATGGAGTGATTTGAACAATTCAAATTCAATTCAGATTTATCAGATACCTTCCTATGTGTCAGGTGATAATATTGCCATTTAATCTTCAGAGTACCTTGGAAAGGTATAAGTGCTAATCCCATTTACAACTGAGATCAAGGAGAAATAAAATGATGGTTAAGATCCAACGATTGGGCTGGTGCCATGGGCTCACATACCTGTCATCCTAGCATTCTGAGAGGATCTCTTGAGTTCAGAATTTTGACACCAGTCTGATCAAGACCAAGACCTGTCTCTACCAAAAATAGAAAAATTAGCTGAGTGTGTTGGCAGGTGCCTATAGTCCCAGCTATCTGGGAGGCTGAATCCAGAGGATCACTTGTACCTAGGAGTTTGAGGTTGCTGTGAACTATGCCTGATCCACAGCACTCTATCCTGAGGCAACAGAGTAAGACTGGTTCCAAAAAAAAAAAAAAAAAAAAATCAACGCTTAGTAAGTGGCAGAAATGGGAAGCTAATCATGTTAAGTAAGACTCCCAACACTGTGTTTTAACATACTTTAGGAAATGCAAAATTTAGATTAATTATTCCCAGCATATATCTTAAGAGAATTTCCACCTTACTATTTCCTAAGTAGTCCTTCGACATGGTTGTGAACGGCCAAAGAGCATAAGGCTTTTGAGGAAGTGTTATAATTTGGTAAACCTCAAATTAACTTCCACAGCAGCAGGGTAAAGGAGAGAATCGTGCATTCATATCACACAGGTTTAGCATTTGCATGCTTTACCATGAACACACATTGTTTTCACAATAAAAGCAACATAAATCAAAATTTAACATAATATTTCAGGTTTCAAAACAATACATGTCCTCTTCTGTCACTTTTATAAAATGGCATACTAAAGGGTAGATGTACAAGTACCTCAAGGTTACAATTATGGGGGTCATTATGGCAAGTGGTTTTTAATTTTTCTTAATTGTGTTCTTAACAGTTTTTCTCTATAACTGTCTGCATGTCTGAATCCTTTTTTCCTGTGATTAGCATTATTTGTGTTTATGGTCAAGAAATATCCACAAAAATAAATAATTTTTTTATTTTGAACTTAAAAAACTGCAAAGATATTGTAATTTCCAGGTGGAATTATGGTACCCTCCGGAATATTTTGGTAAAACCTAAAAGAAGAAATTACTGAAAAATTGGGCATATTTTGAATTAGTAGGTACATAGGAGAAAAAAATCACAAATTGCCAATATACATATGAAAAGTCACCCAATGTCTCTAATAATCAAATAAATGCAAATTGGAATGTGAAGATAACAATAAAATAAACACACACCAGATTGGCAGATAGTAAGACTCTCAGTATTCAATGTTGGTAAGGGGCTGGGAAGCAGGCTCTTGTCCACGTCATCAGTGAAACAGCTCTTTGGTTCAGTAATTTGGCATTGTCTGTCCAAGCTTTTCATTGCATAAATCTTTTGACCATTGTTTCAGGACTAAGAGCATAGTCTCTGGAGATACACAGGTGCTATTCTAGCACTATCGTAATAGTGAAAATTGGAAAAGAATTTCAAGTGTCCTTTAATGGACTAGTGGAAATAGTTAAGTGAATAATGACACATCCATAATATGGAATGTCTGCAGATAAAATAATTGGATGAGGCTCACTGGTATGTTCTGAAACAAAAGAAAGCCTTTTTTACTGTAGTAAAAGGCTCACTAAGAAAGCCTTTTTTACTGTATACAGAAAAAGGCTTAGAGAGAGTTACGACAAACATGGGCAGGAGTGATCAGTTAGGAAAAGAGTAAATTGGAGGGGGATATAGAGCAAACTTTCACCTTTCGCTTAGTATAGTTAATATTATTTGAAAAAAATATATGTATATATTTTAGCTGGCCTGGGCCGGGTTCAGACCCACCAGCCTTGGTGTACGTGGCCAGCGCCCTACCCACTGAGCTACGGGCACCACCCTATTTGAAAATATTTTTTGCATTTTTACTACAGTACTTCAAATTAAAAAGAATCATAACATAGACAAAATTGATTTAAACTCTGTACCTCTATGTCAGTTGGATTTCCATCTTCAGAAAAAAAAGCATAAATAATTTGCTTTCCGATTTGTAATGTTTTCAGGATCTCAAGTTATAGGTAGGTAGATAGCTTGTAATATTGTAAATTCCCCCTTTCTCCAAGGTAATAAAAATAGGTAACTGTCATTTGAAAAATCTAGTTATACTTTATGTTATTTGAGAAAGATTCTCTGAACTCATTCAAATGTGTTCTGTATTTCTTAAAAGAGACTACTACTAACTCATTTAAATCATTCTTGAAGCCAAGATGAACTGAATTTATGGGGTGAAGAAATTATTTAGAGGAATCTACATTTTTTTTTTTTTTTTAAAGACAAGAGTCTCACTGTCACCCTTGGTAGAGTGCAGTGGCGTCACAACTCACAGCAATCTCCAGCTCCAGGGCATAGGCAATTCTCTTGCTTCGGCCTCCTGAGGAGCTGGGACCACAAGCACCCTCCACAACACCCAGCTATTTTTTATTGCAGTTTGGCTGGGACCAGGTTCAAACCTGCCACCCTCGGTATATGGGCCTGGCACCCTACTCACTGGGCCACAGGCGCCACCCAGGAATCTGAATTTTTTTTTAAGCAAAAGCAAGAGAACTTAGTGAGAAGTGGGAAAGAGAAAAGCAAAGCACCCATAACAGTGGGGGGAGAGGGTGTTCCTGAGAAGATTTCTGTTTTTGTTTTACTTATTTTTTTTATTTCTATTGTCTTATAGATGAATCTGATTGAAAGAAAATAGAGAGTTGAGTTTTGGATAACATTGCATGTAGGGTATGAGCATTGCAAAGACAAGAGATTTTGTACAGCAGGGTGTTGAGAAGAAGAGGCACTGAGTTAGATAGAGCCGGGTGGGCTCCAAGTTTTCCACTTCAAAGTGTGGTTTTAGGCATGACATTCATTGTCTCTGAGCCTCAGTTTCCTCATCTATAAAATGGGGCTAATAATATATATTTTCCTGCACAAATATAAAGCCCTAACAAATAATAGGCATCCAATATCTATTTTTATCTTTGATTCTGAATTAGAGAATATTTAGCAAATCATTTGAGGTAAATTATGTTTCAAATATTGCATTGGACTGGAAATCATCAATTGTAGCTTTCTGGATGTGTTTATCTCTTTAAGATTAACAGTGTTTATTCTTTAATTTAAAAAAGTAATAGATGTTTATTATACTAAGATTAAGAATGACAGGTAAAAGGTAAGAAAATAAAGTATCTCTTTCACCTAATCCGTCAGTTAGGAAATGTTTATTAAGTACCTATTTAATGAGTACTTAATATTTAATGTGCCAGGACACATCCTAGGCACTAGGCACTCAGGGTAAATATGACAAATATGGTCCCCATCCTCATGGCCCTTGCTAAGAATTTATAACTTTGAAAAAAGTGACAATAATCTCAGATATCTACCTGTATGTTCTGTATTTCCATCCTAAATCTCAGACTCGTCCAACTTAGAACAACTCTGTCATTATGCAGTGTCAAATACAGTAAACATTTCTCCAGTATGCTCCTTTCTCTATGTGCTAGATTCCATCCTATCTTGCCTACTCAGGGACGCTGAGACAGCAATTCTTCTTTTCTTTTCCCATGTCCTTAAATTCTCACTCTCCTCTAGATCATTCATTTTCAATGTCAGCATGCTGTTATTTTCCCATTTTAAGTAGTAACAACCTTCTCCTGATAACATATCCCCTGTAGGTACTGATCTTTCTATCTTATACAGCTATTTACAATAGTGTCATCATAGTTTTAACTGCAACTTGCCACTCCTGAGTTCAAGCAATCCCCATGCCTCAGACTTCCCTTCCAAGTAGCTGGGACTACAGGTGCATACTGCCACACCCAGATAACTTTTTCTATTTTGGGTAGAGATGAAGGTCTTGCTTTTGCTCAGGCTTGTCTTGAGCTCCTGAGCTGAAGCAATTATCCTCTGGCTGTGACCTCCCAGAGTGCTAGACTTACAGGTATTGAATCCCAGCTACTTGGGAGGCTGAGACAGGAGGAGTACTTGAGCCCAGGAATTTGAGGTCACTATGATTTAGGGTTGAGGTTTTGGCCTTTATCCTGGGCAACAGATTGAGACTCTGTCTCAAAAAATAAAAGATTTAAAATAATATATTTGATTTTTTATATCTGCGATTAAGCAATGTATGAAACATGATAATAATTACATATCCAGTTGAAAACTCTGATTAAAATATAATTAAAATATTCACAAGATAATAAGTAAATCAGTTCAACGAACTTTGTTTCTGTCTTTACTAACTGAATGTAGTTTTAATTTGCATGCTGTTCACTATGAACAATTATTTTATTAATTAAAAAGTAAACCCATTAGATAAAAAATTAATTAGTAAAAGAATGACAAATATAGGAATACAAGAAGACCTTAGACAGGGCAACTGGAGCTCTGCTGCCCAGGTAGGTATCCAGCATAGTTAAGGAAGATGGATGAGATGACCTGGTCTAGTAAAGTGGAAGAAAATCCCAAGGCCTTAAATTAAATGCTAGTCAATTGATATCTCAACCATCCCAGGAAGCCAGGTAACTGTCACCTTCAGCCTATTCTGGAGAGGACACAGCCGCACAACATATTTCAACTGCTAATAAGAGTCTAGTGGCTGCCTAATCTATTTCAGGGGAGTTTGGGAATCCACTGCTGCTTAATAAACCACAGATTTTCAGTAAATTCAGAAAAATATCATTCAGATTTACTACTTGATATTCCATAAAGACCTGTCACCAGAGATCTCGAGACGTGTGAATATTCTTATATAATCATGCCTATTGCAATGTAAAAATCCTATCGCTGAGAGAGAACACTGTCAGCACTTGCAATTAGAATATGTAAAATAAATTTCCACTGATTTGGCATTTCTTATCCAAAGTCCTAAAATCTACGAATTTATGCAGAGAGAACAATCCTACAGGTATTTAAAGCTTTAACTTCAAGGATCACTATTCACAGTGGAAAAATACAACATCGCCTTTCAGTAACGGTGTCGAATATATAATTTAATACATCCATAAAGTAGAATATTATGCAGGTGTTCAAATTATGAGGTCATTAAATATTGTTCTGAGAGGAGAAAATGTTCACAAAATATTGACAACTAAAAAGAGCAGTCAACGTTACATTATGAAGTGTTTGAACGCTTCTGTCTATCATACATTTATATACATACACACATCTATTCTTACACACACAGCGCACACATCTTCACTAATACTGACAGGACATGCACCAAATGGTAGGAATGAGTTGTAGGAGGTTCACCAGTGCTATAAAACAATGTCTATGGACACTTTTCCATAGAAAGCTTCCCTCATCCTCAAAGGCCTGGTCCTCAAACCTGTTACGTTCTCCATGCCATTCTCTTACATAGCGATGTTCCCATCAGTGATATTCTGCATTAGGGAAACTAATTTTCCCAAGGAGGGAGTGAAATGCTAGTAGTCTTAGGAGTTAAACATCAAAAGTTCTGGAAGAGAATAGGCAATTGAAAAGCCTGTCTTTGAAAATCCTAATTATTACTCCCAGATTGTGACAGCTGCATTTGGATACTGCCCGCAGGATACTGCTATGGGGAATAGAACTCCAACTTCTAGACCTGACGAAGATGGATTTCCTCTTTGATAAGAAGGTCATTTCCCTTCTACTGATGAGATCATTTTTTTATTTTTTATTTTTTTGTAGAGACAGAATTTCATTTTATTGCTCATGGTAGAGTGCTGTGCCCTGGCATCACACAGCTCACAGCAACCTCCAACTCCTGGGCTTAGGTGATTCCCTTGCCTCAGCCTCCCAAGTAGCTGGGACTACAGGTGCCCACCACAACACCTGGCTATTTTCTTGTTGTTGTTGTTGTTGCAGTTTGGCCAGGGCCAGGTTTGAACCTGCTACCCTCGGTATATGGGGCTGGTGCCCTGCCCATTGAGCCACAGGCACTGCCTCGATGGGATCATTTTTTTTACGAGACTATAAAAACAATCGGAAAAATAGTAAATCTCAGAAGGGAAACATTGAGTCTGCCTCTCACTTCCTTAACAAGTATAAATACTCATCTCAGTTGGGTGCTGAGGACTCGTACCATCACTGAGTATACAACGGGAGGGCTGGAAAGAACCGTTCAGATTTTCTATGACACCATATTAAGAGTAGAGTGAACTGCTGAAGGGTGGGAGTTCTATAGTGGCAACATGAGAGAGTTTAGGTGGCATTGCTTCTGGGTTCCTGTCCCTATAAGCAGAGATGATCTAGTTCATCTTTGTACCCTTTGATGGATGTGACCCGAGCTGGAGGCCACTCAGTGTTCTAATGTTGCGGTCCCCAGCACCCCCAAACCATGGGCCAGTACTAGTCTGTGGCCTGTTAGGAATAGGCCACACAGCAGGAGATGAGCAGCAGGTGAGCAGAGATTCACTGTGTTTACAGCAGTTCGTTATTGCTCCCCAGCACTCCCCAACACTGCCTAAGCTCTGATCTGTGGAAAAAGTATCTTTCATGAAAGTAGTCCCTTGTGCCAAAAAGGCTGGAGCTGCTGCTCTAATATGTTGGGAGAAGAACCTGTACTATAGCTGGGCTGAAAACTCTGAGGGCGTGTACTACCCAGTATGTGGTAAGGACACCTCTAGTTTCAAGTCACTTCGAAGCAGCTAAAGACAGAGGACGTAGGCCTTAGGACAATCCATGTTCCACGCAAGAGCCTCTGTAGTACTCGAGAGCCACTGAGAGGCAAGATTCGATAAGCTTTTTGAAAGATCAGGTAAAAAATAAGGCAAAAGACCTTTCCTTTATACACTTCCAAAATTTCCAATGTATGAGTTATACAATAAGGGAAAAAAAAAACCCTGGCAGTCCTGCTCTTTGTCTAAAAAATCAATTTGTTGTGGAGGATGTGATTAGCTAGCAGCTAATCAGGTAGAGAGAGAAGGCTAGAAATTCTAGATGGGTTAGAGTTAGAATTTGAACTCCAAGCAGTAACTGACCCTTAAGATGACTATTCAAATAAAAGAGGTTGATTATCTGATGGCATATAAAATACAGGCCCCAAGGTGAAGCAGGTAGAACAATCTAAGGTACAATAATGTAACATTGAATTTGGAAAGCCGTACTTTTCAGACTATACCCTACCATGTAAAAATATTTGATCTTAATGAATACATGCAAAATGGTCTTACAGTGTTACAGATGCATAAATTACGCACATTATTCAGAAGTTACGGTAAGGACAGAAGGACTACCATGACACCAGGTGTAGAAAATAGATGGTCCTTTCCAGATAGGGCCAAGCAGCTGAGTTCTTTCTCTAGGTCACTACAATCCAGAGTTTAAGTGGTAGAAACCTAGACTAAACAGATAATTCAGAATGTAGCCATTATCTTCTAGGGATAAAACAGCAGGGCTTCCTGGGGAAAACAAAAAACCGGTGCAATAAAACCGCAAAATCAATGAGGTATGTTGTGGAATAGAGGAAGGTCTACATGAGTCTCCAGGGCTTAGTGTGCAGAGAATAGCACCGAGAAGCTGACTTCACAGTTATGCTTTTGCAAGAGATAAGGAAGTGACTGCCTTGCCCAGCAGTAGAGCACAGGACAAGATCACAGCTATGAATTATGTTTCCCATAGAATTAAGATAATTCAAAATGTAAAAATAAAGACTTTCAAGTTATTAGGTAACAGACTTCCCAGTAGAGGGAGAGATAAACTTGATGAGCTGTGGCCTCAGAGAGAATATCAACTTCTCCAATATTGTTTACAGCAGTGGAAATGTTAAACACTGGGCTACAAACCAAAATTAAAACACGACCAGTACAGTGAATTTAACAATAAAGACAGGGAGCAATTTGCCAAGGCAAGCCACTGAAGCAAATAATATAAACAAGTTCAGCAGCCTATTCAAAGCATTCTCGAGCAAAAGAGAAGGAGAACTGGTTGGCTGCCAACACCTTGTCTCTGCGAGACAATGTACTATGCTATCCAGGCATAATAACAGGTTAGAGGTTTGAACTGGAGAGTCCTGTCATTTTATGTTGCTTTATTGGGAAAGGACTACAGGTCAATCACTTCTGGCAATTTATCCTTTGCATTTATTGGTATATGGCCAGCAACACCAGAGATCTCTCAAGTTCAAGGGGTAGGCTTCACCTGTAGATTTATTATGGTTTCTAATACCTCTAGTTTCTTATACTTTGCTCCACTACAGCCACTAACAAATATCCTTAGCAAAAAAAATCAGTCTCATATAAAAATAAAAAGAACCCAGCCACAGGATTTAATTACTTTCTAAAATTTATACTGCTTTTGTATTTGTAATTACTACTGTAATTCTTACTTCCTACTTTTTTTCTTACTGTTAACCATATCTTTAGTAGACAGCCACTTGGATTGCAAATATAAATCCCCATTAATTCAAATAAAAAGCTTACATAAATAAAGCAATGAAAAAGAAATTTAAAAATTATTATCGAAATGCATTTATAAAGATCACATTATACATTAGTTGTTTAAATTCATTCTGTAAATTACAGAAAAGAGCAAAACCTTTGTTCTGTTGGAGTTCTTAAACATTTAGAAGGAGCTATGTGAAAATGTTGAAAATACATAAGCATTAAGGAGAAATAATCAAATGGACAAAATAGGTGAGCCTTTTATAGAATGTTGATAAAGTGTTAGCTTGTTGAAGAGTGAATGAAGTGGATGTGTATATGGCTAGGAAGAAAATCAACAAGGTTAGACATGAAAACTCAATTTCTTATACAAGTAGAGTTAAGAAAGAGGCAAATTCTTGTCTCTTCCTGCTTTTCTACTATGGTAGCCATATTGGTCTTACATGACCAGTGGTAACTGGTGCATATTGATCTGTCAGTTTTACTAAAAATACTGGGAGAAAATGCTTTAAGTAAGCAAAATATCACCTTATATTATAATAAACATAAATATACAATGGAGTTGAGTGCAAAGAGTCACATGAATTTTGAAGAAAAATATGGGACAAAGAATATTTTAAACCTTTCTTGGTTGCTCACTTGCACCTTTTCAGTTTCCCTTGAAATTTGAAATTTCAATTTCTACTTTTCCATGATAGTTCATGCTTTCTATCATCCATCTTTAAGCGTATTTCTGTACCAAATGTGGAAAAAACCCTCAATGATACTTATGGTTATTCTTAAGTAAGGAGTGGTAGAAATGTTAAATATGGTTTTTATGATTTGAAAATTGGGTATGGTATGTCTTCAACATTGGCAAGATGCATGATCCTTCATAGTGCAAGATCCATCATAAAAGATGCAAGATCCTTCATAAATGAGTATTCCTAAGACAGTATTCTTAAATACATTCTCACAGGCCAGAATATATCATGACTCAATGCAAAGACAAACCATTTCATTTTTCTTTAATCAAGTAGGAGAGGGAACACGTAAGCTGAAGGCAAAGGGATATAGTACCTATTCCTATTCATTGAGATGACTATGAAAAAGGTGGGAAAGATATCAAGGCAAGGTACAAAGGAAGATGCTACTGAAAATGTTAATGATCCATTTCAAAAGAAATTCTATACAAGGGTATAGAGGATTAAACATCATACTTACTACAACTGTCACAATATCATAACTCATCTGAGGAATTACTGAGAACAAGACATTCTCCTGGCAAGCCTAGAAATCTCTTGTGACCTGGAAGGCAAGCCACCAAGTAACTCAGTAATCCTGGAGAAGCAAAGATCAGTCCTGTAGTAGCAAGGCTATTGTTAAACATTAAGCATTTTATAACAGTTCCCTAAAGGATTAGAAGAGAAAAATTGCATTTAGTATTTTGAAAATAATTTCCTTAACACCCTTGAAGATCATTTCCTTGAGTGCATACTCTGTTGGCACTTATGAGATCATTTCCCTGAGCACGCAGCCCCTGAATGTCTTTGCTTAGTAATCTTTCTGCCTATTATGTATCTTCTCAATAAATGGACTCTGTGAGAAGTGCTCAGTGCTATCTTGCACCTATGGTTAGCCTCACCTCTTGCAGAGTGTACTGTCAATCCGTGTCTCACATGATCATTTATGTGGTCATGACACAAGGGTTCTTTCATTCCATATGAAAGTGAGAAGAGACTAGATACAGCTTTTCTTCTCCATGAGTTATGGAGAAGGAGACAGGATGGAAGTGGGGACATTGGGCACATAGTATAGAACATGTAGATAACTACTTCATAAAGAATATGGAAAGGCTAGGTGCGGTGGCACACTCCTATAATCCTAGTACTTTGGTAGGTTAAGGTCACCTGAGCTCAGGAGTTTGAGATCAGCCTGAGCAAGAGCAAGACCCCCATCTTTAAAAAACAGCTAGATATTGCGGTGGGCACCTGCAGTCCCAGCTACTTGGGAGACTGAGACAAGATATCTCTTGAGCCTAAGAGATGAGGATGCTGTGAGCTCTGAGGCCATGGCACTCTACCCAGGGTGACAGAGTGAAGCACTGTCTCAAAAAAATAAAAAAATATGGGAAAGTAGAGGCAGATGTGATCTTCAAAGAAGAAGGATACTAGAGAGAGATGAAGATATCACTGGAAATTAGAATCTCAGAGCCTCAAAATGGCCTGTCTCATTTTTCTGCTACTAGTTTGGGGGAAATAGCACAATTAGAGACTGGGTGGTATGTCATGATAATAATAATAGAAGAAATTAAACAAGGCACCATGAGAATCCTAAAGAAGGAGAACTTAATTAATGGAATTCCTCCCATGGGTACTTGTATGTGTAGACATTCCTATATATAGAATGAAAGACGTTGCCTTTTAAAGGAACTACGTGCCCCACTGAGCTGCTGGAGGTACTACTGGGGCAGTGGGCCCAGTGAGGCTAATACGTGAAAGGTAAGAGCCAATTCTATTCTCCTCCTCATCCACGTTCTAGTTTTACTTTTCTCATTCATCCTCAGGAGACAGAGGGAAAAAATCTCAGTAGTTTCATTAAGCAGGATGAAACTTTTTCTTCACTTAGGGCTCCCAGTGTCTTGTACACATGGTAAATATTATTTCTGGATTGAACAAATCTAAAAGAAAAATGGAAGGCGAGACATAATTCTAGGTCATAAATTTAAGTAAGGGAAGGAAATACTAAGCTCAATAAGAAAAGAAGATAATAGAAAGGGGAGTGTGGAAACAGGGAAAAGGAAGCGGAAAGAAGTAAGGAAACCTGAAGAGGACTCAGAACACACAGTTCTGAAGGAACAGTACAGTGATATTTTTCTGATGTAACACGAATGAAATTTTAAAAGACTATGAGCCCCCTCAGAGGAGGTGTCACATTCTCAATAATTCCTAGTAATTCATAACCACTCAATTTAAAGATACTAATAATTTTCCCCCATGTACACTTATAAAGTAACATTAATTAATCAGAATAAACCCTTCATTGCAGCTACTTTTGGTATGACATTGATGTGATAAAGCAGATACATATCATTCATTACATATCTAGGATGCAGGAATATTTTTATTTGGAAAATGCAAGATGAGGTGCCTGGCGTTAAGAAACCTTTGGCTCTCCGGCAATCACACCGTATATATCTTTACTAACCAATTCCTAAAGCTCAGTATTCCCTAGTCAGGATTTGCAAATCCACGGGCACTCAGTAGGCAGCTTCTTTCCCCTTGACTTTGCCCCCATGCCATGAACAGGGAAAAGCAGCAGGGAGCTGAACGTGTCAGCAACAGTTGGGTTTATTACCCACTATCCCACTCCCCTGACATTTGAAGAAGTTGATTTATCTTCTGTCCCAGGCAGCAGAGACAACAAAATGATGTAAAACCTAGAGATCTGAACTGGTGTGGATAGTTCCCTTGGAGAGTCCACTGAGATAAACATAGGAAAGGGAAGGCAGTGTTTCCTGCTTGAGTGTGAGCTTTCTGTATCCTGTTTTCAATGTGCCTTTGGGGAATCCGCGCTCACCATACCTATATTACAATATGGAAACAATGGCTGCAAGCCGGTGCAACCTATGGTCTTGTAGCAGATCTTAGCACATATTAATTAATGTCAATGCATATTATTTATTCATCTGTTTAATTAAAAACAATTTAAAATCTTGTTCTTCTGCAGTACAATGTTTAATGTATTCAATAACTAGTACACGCTGAAGAATTGCATATAGCTGGTTATAATAAAATATCACTTCTGGAAGAATGAGCAGATTCTGCCAGGAGCATGTTTCCACCGCACAGAAAAAAGAGTCTTACACACGCCACTGTTCACTGCTTTTAGATGAAGGACCCGACACATAGTTACCATTACACATTCTAGAGATCCTTAGAGTAATTTTATAAAGGTGAAGTCAATGAAAACCTGGAAAAACATAAAAATCTTAAAGACCATCGCTATTTACTTGTCACCTAACAGAACCAGTACTTTTAAGTAATATGGTGTGGTTTTCATCTTGTCGTTGGGTACTGGCATGTTTCTTGACAGGTAGAATCATGTGAAAACCATATTCAGGGGGAACTTATGGAAACATTGTATTAATAAAAATCTTAGTCAATGGACTTTTAGGAGAGAAGTGCAAAATATACCCAGATTCACTTTGAAGAAATGTGATTAAGCATGATTAATAATAAATAGATTTTTTTAAAAGGGTAATTTGATGTCCAATGAGTCAAACTCTGGAGCTATCTATCCTAGACTAATAGTTCGATGACAACAACAATAGAATGATGACCAGGTGACAAGCAACTAGAATATATTAAAATGGAACAGACTTAGAAACGTGTTGACATATTTGGTTGATATTTAATTAAAATTATTTTAGAAGTACATTCCTGGTACACACAGGTATATATAGCCTGGAGTTTAAAACCAAATCGTCCTTTATATCTCTAGTACTAACGTAAAAATATTAATTTAAAGTCAGGATAGATGAACGAAAGAATCTCTGATTTTGCAGGCAAAATTTTGTGTGTGCATTTTTCTGAGAAAAGGAGTTACAGTTATGCATGAAACAGAAACTCCCAAACCCTACCAATTCTGATGTCTACAAGGACTAAATCAAAAAATCAGCAGTGTAAATATAAATCATTCTGTCTGCTTCTCATGCGGACTTCATAACATCAGCCTAACCTCACGTAATTTAGTGCCTTTCATCTAGAAGGTTCTGGATACATGTTTGCTGTTGATAATGATGACAGTGGTCCAAGCCATGATCTCATTTTCCACACTGTGATCCCCTCTTCATTTTCAAGCGCCTCTCTAGGCCAGAAAGGTTTACATTCTCTCTCATCATGGCAATAAACCTGTCTTTGTCGTCAGGTCAGACATAAAATCTTCCAAGGCTAGCACACAAATGCCTTCCCCTGCATGGAAGCTTGCCTCATTCTCGATCCTCTCCTTGATGACAGGAAGGCCATCTTGTATATCATCTGTCCATCTGTAGACCAAATGGTCTACAAGGACAGGACATCTACATTTTGCCAAGCTTATTCCGTAACCCACTGCCTGGTTTGTGATTAAGGCTGAGATGACAAGGTTTTCTTCTCAGCTGCACGAGGAATATGTCCTTTCTTTCCTTCCAAAACAGTTTATTACAGAATTTTAAAAGTAGGTCAAAAAAAAAAGAGATAGCTAAAGCTTTTAGTATGATACTCTTAGTCCTCAGCACACAACTTTACAGGAAGCTCCAACTATGTTTTTCTTCTTATGTCTATGAAAAAAAATGTATCTAAATGTTTAACATTTTTTCTTGTTCCTAAGAATGAGACAGATTTTACAAGTTTTACCTATATCTCTAAAATTGATCTTATTTAAATAAGGAAACTAAAAAAGCATTCAACCTAGTAAACATACTCTAACCAGTATTTACTATTTTAGATATTATTATGTACCGTTAGTCTTACTGCATCAAGAGCCAAGCCAAGTCTCAGGTATAACATAGGAAAATGATTTCTTATCTGATAATTTTTTATAGAAAGTTTCAATGTTTGGGATATCTGTATTGAATTTTTGTTATGTGTTACAGATAACCACTCTAAAATTTAAATGTTATAGGAATAAGGTTTAGAATATAAAAAACTCACCATAATCCCACCTGATCAAGAATAACTATTATTATTATTATTACTAGTTTGGTTTATATTAGCATTGTACTAATGTTTTGTTATTTTAATGATATGAAACCATTATACAACATTAAAAATACTTCATCACTTTCTTTTTCATTTAATATACTTGGTATACTTCAATTCCAATAACTATCTCCTTTATTATTAAAGAGCTATATAATATTACATGAATTTACTATCATTCATTACATCAATACCTATTAATAAGTACTTGAAACATTTAAAATTTTTTACTTTTATGACCAAGGCATCAGTGAACATCGCTTCTGCACCTATGAGTGCCTCTATAGAATAACTGCAGAGAGATGGAGGCTTCGAAGGAATCAGTGTTTTAATAAATGCTGCCAAATACCCTCCAAAAATACTGTGAAGAATTCACACATTTACCAGGAGAAAACCTGTGCGATATACTTTTCACCTTTTAGACTCATACAGTTAACACTTTCTGAAGCAGAGATCGCAAACGCAGAGTAAGAAAATGGGAAGCAGAAGAAATTTAGCGCATTGAAGTAAACAAAACAAAAGAAAACAAAACAAAACAACTATGAGGATCAAACAAAACATCCACATCCCCAGTATTCAGGCTGTCAGTTTTCAGCCCTTGTCTTCATGGAAATACCTATTTTGATTTATTAAACCTCAGAACTCCTTTGACCACACAAAGCAATGCAATCTTTGATGATTAATTTCACCAGATAGATCTCATTTTTGCCTTATTTTCTTTCCTTTCCTTTTTTTTTTCCCCAAAATTCCAGTTTCGAGAAGAATTCATTCCTTTCTACATAGGACTCATTGTACATTGTATTGATTTTTATCAACATAAATCTTACGGACACAGATACGTTGAAACCAGTAAAATAAATTATATTTTGCCCATTCATAGAAATAATTTTCCCACTCTCACCTTCCAATTTAAAGATAAGATCGTTTTAATGCTCTCAGACTTACTTATCAGAGGGAAAATATAGAAATATACTGCTTGTCCTAAATTAAAGCAATATCCTGCTAAAATTTATATTTAGCTTACCCAAACATCCTTGAATAGAAAAGAGAAATACCATTATTCTAGCTTGATGAAAAACAGAAGAGAAAAACTCTGTGTCTTTTTGTAATACTGGTTATCTTGCAGTCTGTGAGAAAGGGTGAAGGCCGAGGGGAAAATTGGTTCTGCTCTCATTTCTGTAGTCTCCCTGCGTCAATAAACCTCTGGACGTTTCAACACAGAACACACAATGTGAGCCCGGAGCAGCTTGGCCGCCCTTAGCACTGTGTCATGCCCTTTGACCTTAGGAGACTGTCAAGTAGAGATGGCCAAGAAAGGAATTCCCACTGCTACAGCGAGAGGAGGAGATTGGATTTCAAAGCAGAATAAATAGCTCCTCAATCCGTCTGAGATGGGATGATGATGGCTGGGACAGTGAGTTTGAGAATGAATCACATTATCCTAATTGTACTTTAAATTTACAACTTATTTGCTCATTTCTATTTCCTTAGAGACGTAGAAAATAAAACACCTACACGTACAATAAGGCATAAAACCATAGCCATTTAAAAAAAAAAAAAAACAACTTCTGGTTTATATTTAATGAAAAGGTTGAAGTCACCATCTCTAGTGAATGTGAAGAAATAGTTATAAGCTGTTCACAATTGGAAAAATCAAATCTGCGTTGAAGGAAATTTCTTAAATGTTCCCATTTAAAACGTATCATATTATCCTATTTTGAAAATCATAATAGGGAAAAAAGAACTTTGAAATTAAGGGATTATTTTGAGTGATCTAAAAATAAGGTTCCATCTGTCAGTTTTTATTTTTCTTAATACTTTTATGTTTTTCTTCATGAGAAATCTCTCATACTATGTATTCACTGGTTTTGATTTAAAAGGTAATTATGAGTGAGATAAAAATAACATTATTTCAGGAAATATATGTCTTGAAGTAGGACAGAATTGTCCAAGAATAATACAAATTTTTAGGTACTTATTTTGAGGTTGATGTTAAAAATCTAAAGAAGCAACTAAATTAGAATTGGCTCTGCTTAAAATAAAAGAGTGGCAGAAAAATACAGGTCTATCATATTTTACAAAAGAAAAAATCTAAGAGAGGCCCTTAAGTTCATTATGTTCATAAAGACTTTTTAAAAAACTAGGTAGGAAAGAGAAAATGTCTTTCCAGCCATCTCATGTTATATTCAAATGTATACTTTAGGCTCAGTGCCTTTAGCTCAGTGGCTAGGGCGCCAGCCACATGTACCGGGGCTGGTATTTTGAACCCAGCCCTGGCCAGCCCATATTGTAGTTATGACAACTACCATAAAAAGTAGCCGGATGTGGCAGGCACCTGTAGTCCCAGCTACTTGGGAGGCTGAAGCAAGAGAATCTCTTAAGCCCAAGAGTTTGAGGTTGCTGTGAGCTGTGACGCCACGGCCCTCTACCTAGAGTGATATAGTAAGACTCTGTCTCAAGAAAAAAAAAGTGTGTATTTTTAACTCCACCCTGAAAAACAATACTAATATATAAATATAGCTTGTATTGAATATTGTATTCATTCATTTGTGTATTCATTCATCCTTACACAAGCCAAAACAACATTGTTTTTTCGTTACCTTTTTCTACATTCTTTGTCTGGAATTCTAGATAACTGGAACAATAATTGTATTGAAATTGGAAGAACCACTCACATTTATTTGTATGGAATTCTTCTCTGCAGTTTAGACTTCTGGCCTTTTATCAGATTAGTAATGGAAACTGACAGATATCTCAATACACATACATATATAAATACTATATAAATTGAGGTAGCTTCTTGTAAGGGGAATTTTTTTTGAGTTCTGAGGTTGGAAAATTGGGGTCATCAAACATACTCTACTTTTAAAATTTCATTTGCTTTGGAAACACAAACTTTCTTTTATAAATCCTCATAGATCTAGACTCTGGCAATGTTGCATTTTAGCTGCCTTTGGCAACCATAAAGCATACATCTGTTAAAATTTTGCATTCCTTATGCTTTAAAAACGTTCACAATTAGGAAAGTTAACTTAATATGGATTTTCTTCTCTATTACTTTCCATTTATTTCTCAAACTCCCTCTAACTTCTTCTTTTTTTTTTTTAATACAGAGTCCCTCTTTTGCTCTGGGTAGAGTGCTGTGGCGTCACAGCTCACAGCAACCTCAGACGCTTGTGCTCAAGTGATTCTCTGGCCTCAACCTTCCAAGTGGGACTATAGGATACCACCACAATGCACAGCTAGTGTTCCTGAGCAAAGCACTGCACTTGCTCAGTCTGGAATCTAACTTCTAAGGTCAAGGGATCCACTCGCCTATGTCTCCCAGAGTGCTAGGATTGCAGGAGTGAGCCAGCCACTGCCGCCAGGCCTCAAATTACCTCTAACTCTTTCTTATACATAGTATGCATTAAATTTACTAAACAAGAGGAGGAAGAATTTTACCCCTTAATCTATATCTTTAATCACTTCACAACTGACTTTGTAATTGTGGATATCAGTTTGCTAAAATTTTAATTTCGGTTAAGTTCAACAGTCTCCTGTGTGTCCCACACTCTGCTATATAGTCTGAATAAATAAGACATACTTTTCACTTTTGTGAAACTTCAGAGCAAACTTTTTCTAGCATATTAAACCATATATCCCCTGAAGCTAAAAAAAAAAAAGGTTTCTCTATGCACTCCTATATGTGCATGTTATGAATTTTTATATAATGTATGACTGTACAAATATGTTATGCAAATTATATAAATACTTAATCATAGAAGTTAGAAATGATAAAAAAAATCAATACTAATATATTTTAATTTGCTTTCCCAGAGATCTTCTGGCTCATCTCATAACTTATAAGCATCCTGTTTTGAAGCTTCTTGGTGTAGAGGGGAGGATAACATATAAGTAGAGAATTTCCATAAAGCAGTCATTTACCTGATGTAAAAGGTGCGAGAACTTGTAAAGAGGTCAGAAGAGGCTTTCTGGGAAATGAATCAGAGGGGAGGTAAGACTTTAAGTATCAAGAGGACCTAATGAAGGAAAGAAGAGGAAGTGGGGAGTGAAAAGAGGAGTATTCCAACCAGAACAGGCAGCTACGTCAGGGCACACAGGTATGGAGCCAAGAGAGTGATGACAGGTGAGTTGAGGACTCATGAAATGTGAAATCACATGTTGAGCCTAATAAGTGAGGATGCTGAATAGAGAAGGCGGGTAATTGGAACAAGTAGCTTGGATTTATCAATGTATGGAAGTTATTTAAAGAAATTTGAGAGGGTGAAGGAAGGTCACGATCAGGTATTTGTTTTTGGATTAGCCCCTAGGCAGCTATATTGGGAATGGAATGGAAGGGATGTCCACAGAACCAGGGAAACTCATTAGTAGGCTATCTCTTTATCCAGGTGAGGGAAGAATAACAGAATTAAAGTGGTGGCAGTAACAGCGTAGCTCTCAGGAGGGTGTACAAAGTACATAAGGAAAAACTCCCAATAGAATGTGGCTATGGTTTTCTGAAAGTGACCGGGAGATCAGAGAGAATAGTCTCAGCCACTCTGCAGCTTTCTGATGTAGGTGACAGCTACTCTTAGATGATGAAACCAGTAACAGGAAAAGATTTAGGGCAGGGAAAAGATAAGATGATGTTCTTTTTTTTTATTTTTTTAATCAGCACTTAATGAAAAAGTGAGTAGAGAAAAAAGAACAAACCACATCTCATTCCACTTCTGAGAGGAAATCTTTGTATTCAAACAATTCACCTTATTTACATTGTCACAAAATATCTGTGAATATTTTGGTTTAATTCTTCTAGCCTTTTCTTTATTTTAACACATTTTGTGTATAGATTAATTTAGAATATTACTACTACTTTTTCAGGGCTGCTTTTACTGTCTAACATACTCTGAGCATTTTTCATAACATTAAAATTTCTTGTAAATGAAATTTTGGTGGATGGGTAATATGTCTTCCGACTGTCCCTAAATTATTTTATAACAATTCTCCTATTGCAGAACTTGTACGTTGTTTTTACTGTTTCAAGCAATGTTATATAAAGCTACGATACATCTTCTTTTGTCTGAAAATATAATTGTTTACTCAAGCTAAAAAAAAAAGCACATGAATATTTTTTGACATATTTCTCTTTATCTTATATTTCTTTTTATTTATTGATTTGACAAATTATAATCACATGTAATTAAGGGGCAGATACTGAAGTTATGATATGTTCACATACACAAAGTGTGGAATAATGGAATCAAACTAATTAAAATAGCCATCGCTTTAAGTATTTATCGTTTATTCCTCTTATCTGCCACTCTCTAGCCTTTGACTAACATCTCTCCATTACCCCTACTGTCTCAACCTCTAGTAACGACCATTCTACTCTCTCCTTTGATAAGTTAAGTGTTTGGGATTCCACAGGTAAGTGAGAACATGCAGTTTTTGTCTTTCTGGTCCTGGCTGATTTTATTTAGCACAAGGTCCTTCAAGTCCATCCGTGTTGTTGCAAGTGACAGAATTTGGTTTTCTTTAAAGGCTGAACAGTACTCCACAGGGCATGTGCACTGCAGTTTCTTGATGCATTCGTGCATTGATGGACACTTATGCTGATGTCATATCCTGGCTATTGTGAGTAACCACAGTAAACAAGTGAGCACAGCCGCCTCTTCCACGTGGTGTCTTCACACCATCTGGATATCTACGCAAAAGGGGGATTTCTGGATCCTATGGCAGCTCTATTTTTAATTTTGTGAAAAACCTCCGTACTGTTTTCTATAATGGCTATCCATTCCCAGAAATAGTACACGAGGGTCCCCTCTTCTCCCACATCCATCTACACTGATTATTGATTGGTCTTTTTAATATCAGCCATTCTGACAGATGTGAAGTGACATCTCGCTGTGGTTGTAAGTTGAATTTCCTTAATAATTAATAATGTTGAACATTTTTGTTCCTGTTGTTCAGATGTATATCTTCTTTTGAGAAATATGTATTTGGGGCAAAGATTGTCAACAAACTAGGCATAGAAGGAATGCACATAATACACAACACACGTGCAGAGTACACAACCCCATGACGGCCATGTCGGACACGCCTCAGCTAACATTACAGGCAATGGTAAAAAATTCAAATCAAAAATAACATGAAGGGCGGTGCCTGTGGCTCAAAGGAGTAAGGCGCTGGCCCTGTAAGCTGGAGGTGGCGGGTTCAAACCCAGCCCCGCCCAAAAACTGCAAAAAATAAATAAATAAAAATAACATGAAGATGCTCACTCTTACCACTGTATTCACTATAGTACTGAAAGTTTTTGCCAGAACAATTAAGCAAGAAGAAGAAATAAAAGACATCTGAATAGGAAAGAAAGTAGCCAAATCGTTTCTGTTTGCTAATGACATGATTTTATATACAAAAAATCCTAAAGAGTCCATGAAAATAAAAACTATCAGAACAAATTAATAAATAAAGTTATAGGTTACAAAATCAACAAGAAAAATCTGTAGCATTCCAATAGGCTATCTCGAAAAGAAACTCAGAAAACAATTTCAGTTACAATAGCTATAAAACAAAATATTTAGAAATAAGTTGAACCAAGGAGGTGAAATATTTGTACACTGAAAACTACAAGAAATTGTTGAACGACATTGAATGTGCGAATAAGTGGAAAGATAGCCCATGTTCACAGATTGGGAGAATTAATATTGTTAAAATTTTTATAATACTCAAAGGGATCTACTGATTTAATATAAATCCCTACCACAATTTCAATGTGATTTATCATATTTCTCCCATATTTTTACATTGAAAAAAATCCTAAAATTTATATGAAACCACTAAGAGCTCTGAATACCGCATCTCTTTATGTAGTCTGTAACTTTCCTTTTCTTCATATTTTAACTTACTTCTTTTTAGAATGATAATAACTATGTTTTCAGTAAATTCAGACCTACTGAAAAACACCAAGAAGACAGTAAATTTCATCTACATCCAGTCATCTAGACATATCACATTAATTTTATGTTCATGGCTGTGACATACATATATGCGTGCACATATGTAAAATCATCCTTTCTTCTGGGCACAGACTCCACTCAAGGGCATAAATGGCACCAGACTATAAAAGTTCTCTTAGAACATTCTTTTTCACTTATATGTATATTTCAGATAGGTCCTCAATAATAAAATATGCTATGGAAACATCTTTATTTTAACCTACTCAGAAATTACTTTGCATGGGTCCTGAATAATTGATTTAGTTCTCCAATGTTGGGCATGCAGCTGTCTCCCATTTTTATTTTAAATATTATCTCAGTACACATCATTGTACATGTTACTTTGTGTTCACAATTGTTTCTTAAGTCTTCTTGTATTTGGAATTTCTGAGTCAAAGATTATGCATAGTTTTAAGATTTTTGATATGAATGACAAATTGCATTCCCGCAAAGTTGAACCAATTTACCTGCCTAGTCTCATAGCATGATGTGGTCCATTTCTCCATAGCTTCCTCAGTACTGAATGTACTGATGATAACCTGCATCAGAGTGCTTACAATGTGTCAAGCGCCAGGCTTACTTTGCTGATAAAATATCTGAATATTGCAAAATCTGAACATTAGCAGTTTACCTCAATCCTTATAGATAATTGGAGAATGGACACATTCAAAGTTCAGTCTGACCTTAAAAATGCTCTGTTAATGAGCCAGATTGCTTCCCAAAGTTTTATATTTTTATGTGACCAATATGTATAGCAAATACCTTTGACTACTAGGTATATTGGACCTTTTAATTTTTAAATGTAGAAGTTACTAGGACTTTTATTGTGAAAAGCTCATGCAAGTCCTTAAGAGTAATCCTAATGGGGTTCATATTTTTTCTTAATGATATTTAGCTCTCTATATTTTTAAAATACAGTAAACCTCTGTAAGATGATGACCCAACGGACTATGTGACCAACTGGTTAGCATATGGAGATGGTCAGCATATGGATCTAGGCCTACTGCACCAATATGTAATGTGGTACATGTTCAGCCTATGAAAATGAGGTCAACTTAAGGAGGTGGTCAATGTAGGAAAGTGGTCACTATAGAGGCTCTACTGTGTTGGCCATTTGTATTGTGCATGCAGCGAATATTTTTTCAAATGTCATTTAAAAATTTAAATTTAGAACCTTTGTAATACACATAAATGATTTTTGCAGTCAAAATCTCAGAAGGATTTTTTGTAGATATCAACAAACTGACTCTAAGGGAAAAGAAATGAGAATATCAAAGCAATTTTGTAAAATAAAAGGACTCACACTACCTGATTTCAAGACTTACTGCAAAATTACAATAATGAAGAAAGTGTTGTGCTGAGAAAGTGCCAATATACGCATCAATGAGACAGAATGGAGAGGCCAGAAATATATCTACACAAATAGGATAGATTGATATTTCTTTTGGCAAAGATGCAAAAGCAAAATGTAAAAATTTGATGGAGAAAGGATAGCCTTTTTAAACAAATGATAGAATAATTGGATGTCTGTATGCAAAATATTAAACCTGAATCTTTCAAACTTACACAAAAATGAACTCAAAATAAAACATACACCTAAATGCACGACAAAAACTATAATAAATTTAGAAGAAAATGTAGTTGAAAAATTTTGTGACCTCAGGTTAAGCAGAGCACTCTTATTTAGAACATCAACCAAAATCTGCAGAAGAAAAAAAATTGATAAAACGTGTGACTTCATCAACTTTAAAAACCATTACTCTGTAAAAAACATGATCAAGAAAAACGCAAAAATATGCCACAGACAGAGAGAAAATGCTTACAAATCATGTATCTTCCAAAAAGATATTTATAAAGAACTCTCAAAACTTAATAAGAGAAAATAACTTAGTATATTTTGGGCAAAATATTTGAATATACACTTTACAAAACAAGATATACAGATGGTGAATAAGCACAGGAAAAGATGCTGAATGCTATTATCCATTAAGGATATGCAAATTAAAATGAGAATGATAATCAGAATGGCTAAAATACAATAAATAAAAAGGCAGACAAGACCCAGTACTGGTGAAGGTGCGGAGAGATGGGGATGTTCATGTGTTGCTGGTGGGGATTCAGGACGATATAACTCATTTTGGAAAGCAGTTTTGCAGTGTCTTAAAAAGTTCAACATACACTTACCATGTGATACACAAACCCACTAGGATATTTGCCTATGATAAGAAAGCTTAGGTTCTCACAAATATTTATACCTGGTTCTTCTTCAATGGATCCATACAATGGGATACTACCTAGCAATAATAAGCAGCAAACTATTGATATATAAAACAGTGTAAGTGAATCTCAAATGTATTATAAAGGAGGCCAGATGCAAAATATGACATCCTGTTGGTTTCCACTCTGGAAAAGGCAAAACTGTAGTGACTTAGAACAGATTAGGATGGAGGTGGAAAGAAATTGACAATTTGCAGCTTAAGGGAATTTGGGGATTGATAGAACTGTTCCGTATCTTGATTATAGTGAAGGTTACAGGATTTTGTACAATTGTCCAACCTCACAGAACTGTACATCAGGAAGAGTAAATATTACTGCTTATAAATTTAAAAATTAAAAAATGACTTTGCATTTCTTGTGTTGCTTGAACGCTTTCTTAGGCCAAAGTCACATAAATACCTGTAAGTTAGTGAATTTATTCAAAGTTCAATCATATTTTTAAGTAATTTGAAATATTTTTTAAAGTCTTACTATTTTAAAATAGTGTTTTAAATCTCTATTTTAAGTTCAGTTTAATATTATATGATGTATAGGTTACACCTTATTTTTTTCCCCAAGTAGTTAAAAATTGTTCTAGCACCATCTGCTCAATAAACCACAGTCGTTTGCTCATCCCCCTACTTGATCAAGCAATTCCGTGTGCTTGGGTTTCTCAACAGAGTTTCCTTGGAGAAGTCCAGAGCCTCCTCGTGGACTTATGGTTATTTCATTGTTGCATTTTATGATAGCATGTGTGCAGTGTCTGGTTTTAGACATTCTATTGCATTGCTCTAACGATTTGGTTTTGTGTGTGTTGTTGTTAGACATTGGTATTCTGCAGACATGTATGCATAGTATGTAATTCGGTAACTTAAGTAAAGAGGTTGAAGGTATTAACATCTGTGTCATTTAGCAAAGTCCTAAGAATAGTGTTCTTAGGGACAGCAGGAGCACAGCAGAGAAATAGGCTGCGGGTGGATCTCTAGGGAGAACTGTTGTTTGAGTGGGAATAAAATATCCAAAACTTTTGTGGGTCTGTGATTTGACCTCTCCGGTATTTACTGTCTTCAATTAACCGACTTCACTCATTTATGTTACCTACCTTGTTTGAGTTTGTCATTTGCAATGTTCTGGATGAAAGAACGGAGAAAGAGGAGCCAGTGAAAGGGGTCTTTACTAAAAAGGTCCACAAGATTTGAGAAAAACTAATAGGGAGGGACATAACCACAACCCAGAAAGTGGTAGAAGAAAAAGGTAGTTAAAAGTGTCAAATGCCCATGAGAGAGCCAGTCAAGATAAGGGCTGCAGGTCGTCTGAGCCTTTCGAGAGAGCATCCTCTGTTAAATGGGGTTAGAAATCAGATCGTGCTGTGCTGAGAAGTGACTGAGCCTTAAAAATTGGGGATAATGAATGGAGACTGCTACTATGGAGAGTTCGAAATGAGTTGAGGAGGTGAGAAATTGGATGGTGGTGGTGATGAGCCCTAGTGAAGAGAGAGGTCGGTTTGCTTTCCTTTGTCAATTTAACTCTTTTGGAAAGGAAGGTGAACATGAATGGGCCAAAGGAAAAGGGCCAGCAACAAAGAAAATGTTGAAGATAAAGGATGAAAAGGAGATAATTAATGGCAAAAGGTCTCAGCCTCAGTGATAGAGAATAAAATCAAACCTAGGCTTTGCTTTGAACAGCAGGAAAAACTCCTGATCCTTTTTCAAGATTGGAGGAGGGAGGGGAGTAAGAATGTTTATAGATGTAGCTATTTCATGCTGGAGGGAATTGGCAAGGATTCACAAGTCATTTTCACACAATGACCTCAATTTTTCTTATTAAAAGTAGCAGGAGCACTAACAGTGAAGGAGAGAGATTGTGTGGATTAAGTGGACTGATAGGATTTAGAAATAGTGGCTGACCACAATAAGAATCAAAGGATTAGTAGATGCTTTTGAGGGACTAACTAAGATTAGAAAATCATAAATCTGCAGAGTGATAGAATTTGCTCCTGGAGCACTAGCAAGCCTCGGTATAAGAAAAGAGAAGATTCACTATAGCTTAGATTTAAGGTTACATGTACTAGGACCGTGTAATAAAGGACCACATCAGAGCTATGGAAGGTAAGCGGTTAGCGTCTCAGAAAAGTTCCAGTGAAAACCTGAAGAACACGGAAAGATTAAAGACACTAGAAGTCTCACTGATTTCTAAGAAATAGAAGTGAAAAGAAAGAAGTTTATTGCATTTGTAACCTAACTTCTCTCCCAACTTAACCTTACATTTTAACCTTTTCTTTTTTAAACTAATTTTTTTATATTCTGTCTTAATGTAAGATAGGTTTTAAACACAGGGCTAGATATAAGTAGTTAAAGAAACAAAAATATATGGATAATCAAATAGAGACTTTCACTTTAAAAAGTATTTAAAGAGTTCCTGTTGAGACATTTTGATTGAGAATAAGATGCTGGAGGTGAGGATGTGGTTGATGTGCAGTAGAAGTTTATTCAGATTATAGAGGTTAGGGTTGATTGGTGGTTCTCAGTCTGGGGTAGTTTTTCCCTGGGGGGACATTGGTCAATGTCTGAAGACATTTTTGGTTGTCATGTGCCAGGGGTGCAGCTAAACATTGTACAATGCACAGAATAGTCCCCCCTCCTCCATTATCTATAATCTGGTAGTTCTACAGGCTGACAAAAAAAAAAAAAAAAGAGTTATAAAACTGAGGCTGAGGCTC
>NW_003852485.1:4553959-4566957 GCF_000181295.1 Otolemur garnettii | reverse complement strand
AAAAAAAAAAAAAAACTGAGGCTGAGTTTGAGAAACCTTGGATTAGATAAAAATAACAATGAGAATGCTAGGAAATCACTTGGAAAATCTGGAAGGCAGAGCAGAGAAGGACGGACCACCCAGACAGTGGGCAGGCCAGGTGATGTGAGATTCAACCATGTAAGTCTGGGCAAGGATATTAGTGTCATTATTTGGAAACATCACGGGAAAATGGATTGGTGGTGCAAATTTGCAAATGATTCCTAGGTTAGCAAATGCATAAAGCAAATATAGGTAAGGAGGGTGAAAGCAAGGGACTTCAAGGGAAAGCATTTTTGACTATTTTTTGGTCTTTTTGCTCACATTTGAAACGTGATGTTTCAGTTATCCTTTACTAGAGTTCCTAGTTCTTTCTGTCAAAGTTTCCACATGAGTTCAAGAAAGGTCAGTGCTGGTCCGAGAAGAGTCTGCCTCTAACACACTGATATTATATGAGCTGGCTCTGTTGTCTCTTTTGCCAAACCTCTGCATCTCTCATTTTTTTTATTGCTGTTCTTATTGTTTTGTTTTTTCTTTTGATTTTTCCAAAACAGACACCACTGGTTTCCTTTCATGGTCAACCTCATAAAACTGACCATCAGTTCTCTCTACAATATACCCATAATAAACACTCTCTGCTTTGGTTTAACTCATACAGAGCCTCTAAACAAGCATGACCTTTATTTTGTGTTTTTCATACTATACACTTATTTCTTCTAGCTAATGTCCTGTTTACAATACATATCTTTTGGAATGTTGTAGGACCTACATACCTAATAGGACTACATTATTTACACAAAAGAAATAGAAGTCTTTTTTTTTTTTTTTTTTGCAGTTTTTAGCCGGGGCCTGGTTTGAACCTGACCCCTCCGGTATATGGGGCCAGCACCCTACTCCTTTGAGCCACAGGCACCGCCCACCCTCCCCCATATATCTTCTAATAACAATGCACTTACAGAGACCTACATCCCTGAGGAAATTAATGTACTATGTAATAAGGTGGCCTTTCAATATTTTCCTTCTATTGTCAATCCTGATACTCAGTGTTTTTTTAAGATGATAAGACTGATAATAAAACAACAAAAGAAATTAATATAGAACAGTATAGCACTGTGTACAATCTATGTGTATTGGCATAGAGAGCTGTAACTACTTCAGGTTTTATAATACTATTTTATTCAATTTACAAAAATAGGTCGATTTCTCCTCCCACACCGATAAATAATTATAGTCTTTAGTCTTTTGGTAAGTGAGTGGACTAACTCAAGTTCAGTTGAATATTTGTTGAAAACATTATGCTATTTATATACATGTAATAACTATATTATCCTTTTAAAACTATTTTTCTTCCTGCTAAAAATGAGAAAGACACATATTATTTATTTAATAGACATTGACATTTACCTTAACTAATGATGACTTAGGAAACCAATAATCAGGTGTTATATTTCATCGAATTTGTTTTTAATTGGTTCTATGTGGATAAAAATGACTTCTATTACTTTTAAACTTCCATTACTTCTATTATTTACAAAATAATGTAGTCCTAAGTCATTTTCTGTAGTCCTCTTTACATTTTCTAGACCTTTTCTATTTCTTTTTCTCTATGGCACTTATAACCATCAAGGAGAACACACAATTAACTTTATTTTTATAATCTATTTCCACCCATGAGAATGTACTTTCCACTCAGACCAGGATATAATTATGGTTTATTCAGTGCTGCCCCCGCCCCCATGTACATAGTAGGTGCATGATAAATATTTGTTAAATGAATATATGGTCACATAAATTAATTTAGCCAGTTCTCCAATACTACAATTAGCCAGGGGATATCATTATTGACTTTTCAAAACAGAAGTTTACTATATTTAATTTCTCAATTTGCTTTAACTTCCTAAGCTATTACCTTTGAAATAACTTTTACTGACAAGCACAGTGCTATGCAGTTCCATTTCAAGCACAGTCTGGACTCCTACTCCCTTACTAATCTATGTATTCACCTAGCTACTGTTTGCATATCCTCTCTTGGGGTTTATGGTGTTCAATCCCTTTCAAACCCACCATCCTTTCTAGACTATTGGTCAAATAATTAACTTCTCTGGCGAGCTTAATGACGAAATGGAATGCACTGGAATGAAAAACAAAGTAGGCACCTTTTGTTCTTTGTTTCTTTGTTCAAAATAAGAATCTTTGTTCTTTTCATAGGTGTTTGAACAATAATTTTCTACATATTATATTTGCCATTGTGGCAAAAGCAAGAGTTTTCTTATTTAGAATCTTGTGTTACTTACATGTGTTGTACTTGAAGAGCAAACTCTTTTAACGAAAAGTCAGTGGGATGTGGGTTGTAATGGAGTGACATTCACACTGGTATAATTCTCAGTATTCTAGGCTAATAAAAACTATAATGGAAAAATATAAATAATCCCCAAATAATCCCCATTTGACTTTAAAATTAATCATATGCCCTTTTAAAATCTAGCTTGTCTTTTCAAGTATGTGTTTCTTGAGTTAATAATAACATTCATTTCTGGTTAACATATTGGCTGGCAATTTTTGAGAACAGGGGCCATATCTTATTCATTTTGAAACAACCAAAGCATTTTGCTCATTGCCTTGCATATGTGGTAAGTGCTCAGTAGATGACTAAAGTCTTGGATGGATGAGAAAAGGTATAGAAACTAACAAGTCTGAGAAGGACAATCACAATAAAATACCATCAACATTTTTTTCACTTAAAATTATGTATATTTAATATTGGGTTCCCATAATATAAAAAAGTCAGAAATCATCTACTTTTTCAAGCTATTTATTACCTTAAACCACTTTTATCCCATACTTATAAATGAAATTTCACGTTAGTTTGTCATTATAATAAATTGTTTAATAACAGGTAGGCTTATTCTTCTTTTCCTGTCTTATGATCCTAAGCAACTTAGAAAAGATTCCCAAGATCCTCTTGTTCATTCATATTAACTGTCGTTTTATTGAGGCCATGTTTTCCAATGAAAGCATTATTTATTTATTTATTTACTTTTATTTATTTGTTTTTGAGACAGAGTCTCACTATGTCACCCTCTGTAGAGTGCTGTGGCATCACAGTTCACAGCAACCACAAACTCTTGGGCTTAAGTGACCCTCTTGCCTCAGCCTCCCCAATAGCTAGGACTACAGATGCCCACCACGATGCCTGACTATTTTTTTCTTGTGGTCGTCAATGTTGTTCAGCTGGCCCTGGCTGGTCTTGAACACACCAGCCTTGGTGCACTTGGTTGGTGCTGTAACCACTGTGCTACATGCACCAAGCCAAAATCATTATTTCTTTGGCTGTAGTTAAAGAAAGAGGAATTTTGGAAGGAATGCTGATTAGCTGTCCTTCTAAACTATGTGTCTATATGTGTACATATTGTAGCCAAAGATACAAAAGAAACGAAAAATTCATTAAATGGGTATATAGTCCTTAAATCAGAAAGAAAATTTTATAGAGATGCCTAATATTTATTTTTATGCTAATAGTACTACCCCTTAAAAATGAAGTAAATTATAATTTAATAACCAGTCATTGTCTATTAAAACGTTATTTTCTTTTAACCATTCCTAATGAAACTCAATGGTGTATTTACAATATGAATAAAACTTTTTAAATCTTGAAAAGATTCTATTAAAAGCATGTATTTGAAGTAAGAGCTTTTCTCTCTATTATCTGATTACACATAGCAATAACAACTTGGAACAGTTAGACACTTACATTACAAATCTGTAAAAGCATAAAAATAATAATGTAAAATTGCTAACCTTGAGATCTCATGAACTCCAGTATTTTCATGAAGGCTATGCCTTTGCAAACATTTTTTCAGTCTGTTGATATCTCCTTATTTTTTCCTTAAAAAAGAAAATACGTTTCAATAGATTACATAAGGTTTTATGCACAGAGAGTAGAGCTGACTACAAAGTGTAAAACATCATAAACATCATGATTACACAGGGGAAAATCAAAAAGAATATTGAATTATTAGGAAGGCTTTAAATATAGAACTGAAAATTGTATCATATATAAGTTAGCAAAGAAAAAATATTCTTCCTAAAACAATGCAGTAAAAGTTTAATTCATTTATTTACCTGTCATTCAATCAACAAGTATTATTATGGTATTATGGACAATAAGTTAATGATATATCCATTTTATTAATCAGCATTACACCAGACATAAACAATTTTCTAGTCTCTAGGAGTTTCATACGTTCAAGACATAAAAATCCAGGGAAACCAAAATGTACCATTTCATTGCTGATGAAAATCCCAGTGAGTGTTTGTTATACTTACTGTTTTGTTTAAAGGAAAGTAATTCTAAAATTAACTCAAAATTTATTCATTCAAGTTTTAAGATAACACAGGCTTTAAGAAAATTAACAAAACATTTTTAAAACAGACATGCTTTAACAAAAATCTTATTTTTTTAAATTATGGTGACAAAGGCTATGCATGGTGGCTCATGCGTGTAATCCTAGCACTCTGGGAAGCTGAGGCAAGTGGATCACCTGAGCTCAGGAGTTTGAGACCAGCCTGAGAAAGAGTGAAACTCTGTCTCTAAAAAATATAGTTGGGCATTGTGGTAGGCACCTTAGTCCCAGCTACTTGGGAGGCTGAGGCAAGAGGATCACTTGAAGCCAAGAGTTTGAGGTTGCTGTGAGCTATGATGTCACAGCACTCTACCACGGGGGACAAAGTGTGACTCTATCTCAAAAAAAAAAATTACAATGACATAATTCAAATGACTAGTGCAACAATTTAAAAAGATGGTGAAATCCTGGCAATCGTGATAACTTCTTTTTATTTGCCCAGACTTAAATGTACATAATCAATTTTTCTGAATCTCTAATGAATTTTCAACACTTATATGCTAAGGTAAATATTACTTTTACTATGTCCATATACAAAGGTTAAATCTCAGTAATAGCATTGACTGAATAAAATCAGCTTGTATTATTTTCAACAGATAATTCACTAATTAGCTATAAAGAAATATAACTTGTTTGAAACTTGTTATGCATCTTGTTCCTGCTTCTTGAAAATATTTTTTGCAAGTCTTTCAGTTTTGAGAATAAATACGTTTTACCCATAATCACAGAACTGGAAACCTCTAAGCTGGCAACTTCTGCATGTTTAGAAGCCTTGATCGTATAAGAGTTTAAATATGTCAAAAGGGAACATCGATCTATGAACACAAGCAGAGAAATTGTCTGATGCTTTTAGAATGACAATAAAACTTACAAGTTTTACATTTGTATTTTACATTTTACAATTGCATCTCAAAATACAGTATTGCATAAGTAAAATGCCTATAACCAGGAAAAGCATAATTTACTCTGAAAGACCACTTTTGACAGAAGCAAAGGACTTGGGGCAAAAAAATCTAGCAAAAGAGAGAAATGCTGCCATGTAGAATTTAATCCTATTATTTTAAAAGAAGAAAAACCCACTGATGGTCACGTTTATTCTATTTTGTTTTATTTTCAAAATAACAACCCCGCTCCAATTCTGTACCTTCACACACGGTGAAGTGCAACTGTCAAAAATATATATAGACTACCAAAGAGATCTACAAATTTAGTGCAACTCCGATTAAAACACCAACATCATACTTTACAGAACTTGAAAAAACAATTCTTTGCTTCATAGGGAACTAAAAAAAGGACCTGAATAGCCAATGCAATTCTAAGCAATAAAAACAAATCTGGAGGCATCACGTTACCAGACTTCAGCTTATACTGTAAGTCCATAGTGATCAAAACAGCATGTTACTGGCATGAAAATAAGAGACATAGATCTATGGAGGAACCTAGAAATAAAACCAGTCACATATCACCAATTGATCTTCAATAAACAACAACAACAAAAAAAATCATACACTGGGGAAAAGAACCCCTATTTTATAAATATTTCTGGGAGAACTGGTTAGCCACATGGAAAAGACTGAAACTCGCACCTCTCACCACTTACAAAAATTGATCTCATTTCCTTTCACCAACGTAGGTTTCCACTACTTTAATTACACCTTCTTTCTCTCACATCATCATTGCTTTTTCCATCTCACTAGATTACTCCCATCTATATGCAAATATGTTATAATGTCTCTTATCTTAAAATTATTTTTTTCATTTACCTTCACTTCCCATCTCATTATCACTCTAATTCTCTGCTCCATTTTATAACAACGTCTTTCAAAAGCGGGCACTCTTCATCCCTCAGCTACACGTCTATGTTGAACCCATACAAACTACGCTTTATTTCCACAATGCTACTGAAAAACTATAAAAGGTGAGCATGACCTACAATGGCCAAATCCAGCAGTCAATTCTGAGTCTTTGTCTTCCTTAATCTCTGAGTCTGACTCAGATAATCACTTTTTGTTTCTTGAAATACTTCTTCACGTGCCTTGTGGGATATCACACATGCCTGGTTTGTCGCCTAACTTATTTGTTGCCCTTTCTCAACCTCTCTGCCTAATTTCTTCCATTCTTCCTGAACTCTACATGCTTAAGTGGATTCAGTGGACTCTGTCCTGGGAAATCAAACTCAGTTGCCTGTCTTTAAATAGCACCATTTACTGATAATTCCAAAATTTAGATCTCTCGACTAAGCTCTTTTCCGAGCTTTCAATTCATATCCAGTGCTTGCTCGATTTACAGCTCCACATGAATAGCTAACAGGCTTCTCAAACTAATATATCCAGAAAAAAAGATGCACACTTCAGGCTACCTTGTCCCTTAGCTTTTCCATTTCAGGAAAAATCATCACCATTTATTCAATTCTTCAATTAAAAACCTAGCTCCTTAGAGAAATGGCTTATTCTAGGACTGAGGCAGAAGAAATACAAAATATGCCTAAAACATTGTGTAAGGGAAATTAAGAAACTAAGGGAAAAAAAATCAAAGTCATTTCAACAGTGTACAATGCCCAACCTGAAAGAGCTCTCAAGGGTCAACGTTGGAAGAATTTAGGCAACAAAAATTAATGACAATATTAGATTATGACCCAAAGAATAAAATGAATGAGTTTTTCCTGTCATAAGTAAATTACCAAATAAATGAATAAAGGGAAAGAAAAAATTTTCCTTACAAAAAGATTTCCAATAACATATATAGATACTCCCTCTTCAAGAAGGGGAGTTGAATCCCCATTCCCCATTTTGAGTGTGAGCTGGACTTAGTGAGTTATTTCTAAAAAAACAAAAAAATGGGTATGAAAAAATAAAAATAGTAATGAGTAATGTTACAGTGGACAAACCTGCAAGGTACTATCTCAACCAATTGACAAACATTAAGATAACGAGTATTGCATCATGCTGACATTATATTCTCTCAGAGATGATTCGTTATGAAGAATACTTCACTTCCATGGTATTCTTTCCCAAAACTCATGCTCTCAGTCTAATCATAAGAAAAGATCAGAAAAAATTCAGATTAAGGAACATTCTGAAAAAACCTGACTAATGCTTTTCAAAAAGGCACGATAACAAAAAATAAGGAAAGACTGAGGAATTGTCACAGATAAAGGAGACTAAAGAGACATAATGATGAAATTCAATGTGTTATCCTTGATTAGATCCTAGATCCCCAAAAGTACCTCCATGGCTAACTTGTAAAATCTGAGTTTGTTCTTTGGGTAATAGGACCATATCACTGATAGCTGCTTAGTATTGACAAGTTTGCCATGGTTATGCAAGAGGTGAACGTTAGGGGAAGTTGGGCATAGGATTCATTGGAACTCCGTGTCATTTGGCAATATGGTCATCATGGTCATTTCTTTTTTTCACCTCCTACAGCCAAATAATCAGCATCCCTTGTCAGCTTTGTCTTTAGGATGTATCCTGATTCAGGTTGTTTCTCACCATCTCCACTGCTACCACCTTGGAGCAAGACCCCATCTCTCACTTCCACTGCAGAGGCAGAGGAAATACAAAATAAGCCCGAAAACATAGTGTTGGGCCAGAAAGACCTCTAGGCTGTCTGCTCTGATATCAAGCTCTTTCCTGACCTCCTATATTTACTGTTCTTTCTCTCTGGAAGCCTGCTCCTACTCCAGATAGCTCATGGCCCACTCCCTCACTTCATCTGGCCTCTACCAAAATATGTCTCTATGGAGAGATTTTTTTAACCATCTTAATTGAAATAGTTACCCCCATTCCTATTCCCTAACCTTATTTTATTTCTCTTCACAACATATATGTGACATTATCATATTATTTACTTATTTATTATTTATCCCAACTACTGATGTACAGATCATAAGGGTAGCAGCTTTATCTTGTTGATGAATACATAAACACTTCAATGCTTGGAACTTAGGGGAAAATGGGTAATCTTATCCCAAACTGGTAGAAGTATATGTTTGTGGTCCTTTTGAAAAAGCAATATGTCAGTATCCATTGTTAGTACTCTCACTATTTAGAATCCATTTCATAAAAAGTAAAGCATCAGGCTATAAGGACATGTTTAAAAGAACATGTTTTAAACAGCTTTGTTCTCAGTATAATAGTGTAAAAACTTAACATGAAAAACATGAACACTCATAGGGAAAAGATCGACAAAATATTATATATCCATTCCTTGGACTATTATGTAGTTATTAAAGTAATGAAATAGGGCTATGATAAATAATTTGGAGAATTTCCATAAGGTTCCATCCAATGAGATAATTAAGATGAATAAAAATGTATATTACATGATCTATTTTTTAGACCAAAAATCCTTCCTGGGAGGTGTGTATGTTTTATCTATGAATATTTAATGAAACAAATGAAAGGATATAAACCATGTTATTAACAAGAATTATCCAACAGCAGCAAGAGATGTGAATGAAGGACAGAGGAGAAGGACAAGAAAAGTGAAGCCTCAAAAAAAAAAAGAGAAAAAATTAAACAAATGATGATATTTATGCCTTTACATGAAAATGTGTGTGTGCACAAAAAGGAATTATTCAGGGAAATCAATTTTTAAGTGCAGAATGTTTTTTGAATATTAGGCTCACAATTTTCTTTTAAAATAAAAATTAAATTTTAAATATAAAATGTATTGCAGCTTGTTAATCTCACAGATAAAACAAAGACTTGTTGCTAGAATTAATCAGATTCCCAGGAAAGGCATTAATTCTTACAGATGGTCCTAGGAACACAGATAAATTGCAGACTATGTTAGTCAGTGTACTTTCATGCTTAGCTGCAGAAAACAGAAATCAACCCTAAAAAAAGAACAAGTGACATCCACTGATGGGAATAAAAGAGAGCTCTTCACAGCATGTGTTAGCGCAACTTTGAGTAAATTAAGCAGCCTATAGTACCTACTTTAATTGTTATGGTGGACATTTTCTTTATGTAAACCACACAGTTATTGTCCTAGAGCAGCGGTTCTCAACCTGTGGGTCGCGACCCACAGGAACTCTATTAAAAAGGCTGCAGCTTTAGGAAGGTTGAGGACCACTGTCCTAGAGGGTCAGACCATCCAATGTCTTAACTGGTTTCTAGGGGTGTCCTGACAACTTTCATTGTCTTAAAATTTAAAGGAAAAAATCACAGACTTTCTGATTAGAATGTCTTTATCTTCTCTGCTACAATAACTTGTACGGAATATTCCAGAATCCCTCTGTAGAAAGTACACCCAATAAGTATCTAATAAATGTTTAAATACCTTCTTTACCCTTTGGAAACACAGCGTGTTATGGCAGACAGAGAGGTTATATACGATGTTATTAGTCTGATCCCCACATTGGTCTGTTGGTAACACCATGGAGCACATTATGCTAATGCCCAGTAAAAAGCGAAGATAAAGGAAAAAGGGACTCATTCTGGACAGTGTAGGAGGAAATTCCATTACAGAAGCCTACTGGCAAATAGGCTGATTTTATGATTAAGTGATTTTACTATAAAGTGAAACCTGGATAATTCCTGACTGAAGACATTTTAAAATATGATCAGAGAAATGCCAACTCAATGCAGTTCAAGAGAGAAACGCATGTATTAGTGGTGCGGCATGTTGATGTAACAGAAAGTGCATAGGCTCTGGAATACCAGAAGAAAGAGGCTGACATCGTTCCCATACCCCTGACTTCTGTGATGTGGGACAAATTACTTCACCTCAGTTTCTTTGTCTGTCAAGTGGGCAAATGAACTCTGAGTTTGGACTTTATAGTGAAGCTAAGTAAGTACGTACCTTACCTATCTTATTTTACAACATGTGACTCAAAACAGATCCTCACTATATTAGTTCTCTTTATGAACCAGGAAAAGAAAAGATTGGAACAGAATGGGATGAAATATTTATAAATTTAAAATCAGTTAAGAGATATTTCTACTATTCACTTATGAATAATTCTATTGTGCAGTATTGCTTTAAAAAATATTTGATTTAGATTTTCTTCAGGTTTACTGGCTATGAGATCAAAATGAATATCTAATTTGGAAACCATTGTTATTGGCGGTCCAGTATGTTTTCTTCCTTCCATTTTTTTCCAGTAACATACTCCAGGTCTCCTTTCTTCTTACCACAAGAAGGGGGAAATGAATGAGACATTTCCAATCAAAGGACCTCATCCTTTGCCCTCAGTGACTGGTTCAGTGAAGGGCATACGCCCCAGGGTAGGGTTGTCATTCAGGGCTTAATTCAGAAAATGGAACCTAGATCTTTACAGCTCCCCTCCCTGCCCCCCCCAAATCATTTTACCATAAAGACATTTGCACTCAAATGTTTACAGGAGCTCAATTCCCAATTGCAAAGATGTAGAAACAGCCCAAGAGTGTCATCAATCCATGAATAGATCAATAAACGGTGGCACATTTATACCATGGCATACTATTCAGTCATGAAAAAGATAGAGAGTTTACATCTTTTGTATTTACCTAGATGGATTTGAAGAACAGTCTCCGAAGTAAAATATCATGAAAGTGGAAAAGCAAGTATCCCGTGCACTCAGTCCTAATCTGAAACCAGTAGATCAACCACGACAGGCTCACGTGACAGAAAACCACAATTCAATTCAAGAAGGGGAAGCTGAGTAATGTCCCACCTACTGGGTACAATGTAGGGATGTATGGCATACTTCCTGGGTGAAGGACTCAGCTACAACTAAGTCTTTGGGCTTTACCTTACAAACACAAATAATATAACTTGATCATATATACACTCATAGTCACACAAAAGAAAAAAAGAAAAAGAATCTGAAGCTTACTCCAGGTAGCCAGTCTAGTGGGAGGAATTTCATATGGGGAACTAGTACAATGGTTTTAAAAGATCTGAGTTGCCACAGAAAACAGTGAAAACAAAGAGACTCAGAGATTAGCAACAGTAAGAAAATGCTGCTACCCACCAGGCTACAGGCACAATGTTACCAGAGCTCAAGAGCTGGTGCTTCCTAGTGGAAGTCCAACCTTTGGGGAGGTTGTTGCATGGGGGCTGGGCCCACAGAAAAAAAAAAAAAAGGCCCATTATAGCAAGTACTGACCATAAGCAGAAGCAGCGTTCATTGGAAATACCCCCTGAGGCATAGATAGGTGGCTGGGAGTAACCTGCTGTATTCCTACCTCTGCCCTCCATTATCCCACCAGTGCTTCTCATTTTCTGAACCCACCCAGAAGGCAATAGACATGGAGATTAACAAGTGCAATTTGGCAGAGCCTGGAATCTGAGTTCAAACTGACACGTACCTGCACACTGTGATCTGAACACATATCTTAGATCCCCAAGATCTAAGCTGCTGAAGCCATGGGTGAAGGAGACGCCTTCTTGCCTTCGTGAACACAGGGCTATGAGAGAATATGTATTTCTATATGCAGGCAAGCATCTTCTTAGACCATCTGAGAAACCCATAATTCCATATGTCAGAGGACAAAGTGAGTCAAGTCATGGTGGATTGAGCTTGACATTGAAGCCCCAAATCCATTTTTGCCTCATATGACCTCACCACTGTCTTTTTCAGTGAAGTGAGATATCTCTTTTTTTGTTTAAGTTAGATTGTATAAGAATTTTTTCCTTTGCAATAAGAAGTCTTGACTAAAATAACCGTGACCCTTAACAATAAGGTGTGAGGATAAATGCCAACTATTACCAGTAAAATAAATGAGGTTAAAGAATGACTGTGAGGATAGGACCCAGTTAGCTAACTAGACACAGATAGGAAGTCCCTTCTCCACAGAGAGGAAACAGATTCTCACATTTTAAACAGATCATCTAAGAAGGAAAGTTAGGATTCACCAAGGAAATAATTAGAAGCACCAAAAGTGGGTAATGACAGGGATCAGCTACCACACCTGGGCAGGAGCTGGCTCATAGCTGGGAGAATCTCCTGGATGTTGTAAAACAGTAAGAGGGAAGCCCCCGGGTCCCACTGGCCAAGACAAACTTTTATGATCTTCGCTACAAGAGAACCCCCTGGACTCAGACCTACATAGGGAGCTGCTTGCAGATGGCAGGGACACTGTTTCATAAAGGGAGCCCATGTTGAATCCCGCAGACAGCTCAGCCTACAACAGCTGGCGCCGGCACCATTCTAAGAGCCCGGCACTGGGGAACCGTGGGTGTGCCTGCAGCCACCGCACAGCTCTGAGGAGGGAAGGAGGGCAGCGCTCCCACGCACCCTGGGGAGCTCTGTGTTATTCCCTGTGTTTGAGACTGAGATATGAGTGGGCAGCATGTGCCACAGTTTCCTGACCATGCTGCCTGCCTGAGCGGGGTTCCAGGCTTTCTGGTACAGGTCGAAGGCACCATTTTGCGAGCCTGGGAGGAGGCTCACTCAATGTGGCTTCACTCCTCCCCTGGGTGGGGAAGGGGAGGGAAACCAGGGTTCCCAGCCCAGACCTGGGATGGTGCTGAATATCCTGCATCTGGCTGCTGTGGGACCGAGTCTCAAGGGAACTGCAGTGCTCATGTCTCCAGCCGGCACAGCCTGCCTGAGAAGGGCCCTGCCCTCTCTTACCGCAGACCCTG
>NW_003852485.1:4542344-4553614 GCF_000181295.1 Otolemur garnettii | reverse complement strand
CCCACTGCCCTGTCACCAGCGGCAGTGTGACTCAGATGTAAGCACATGGCACACACACCCCACCCACCCCCAGCAATGGGCCCATGCTGTTTACCTGGAGGAGGCCTCTCCAGTCACAGGACCAAGGTACCAATTTGGGAGGCAGAAGCTGAACAATCTGAGGAGGGACGTGGTGACAGGGACTCCCCTGCCCCCAGCCATCCAGTGATGTAAACAAAGCTGCCTCTTCTCACAGGCACACTGTCCTGGTGTGGACCATTAATTCTAGGCTAGTGGAGGGAACACCCCCAGTAGGACTCTGCTCCCACGCCTGGTTCAGCACAGCGGGAACAGCTCGTGTCCTCCCTTCACAGACAGGCAGTGATTTTACAGCTCTCCTGGCCTGGTTCCCTACATCACTGATTCTCAGCCTCTTCTCCCCAACACCCACTCAGACCAAGGGGTACCACGGGAACTATGGAGCCTCCAGAGCTTTGGCATCCAGGGTTTGCTACTTCTAGCTGAGGAAAAAGTACAGCATCCAAGAAGGCCCTTTAGGACAATAGGTTCCAAGGCTTCAACTTCCTACTTTTTCCATTGGCTGCTGCCAAGGCAGCTATGGCTGTGTCTGCCTGGGACAGCCAATCCCTGACGATTCACAGGGGACAATTAAGCCAGGGCACTTGCTAGTGGCTGCTTTACCTCATACAGAGCATCTACCATACCATACTCAGGATGCTACAGAGCTTAGGGCCTGAGCTCTAAAAAGCCTTTCCTCTAAAAGCCACAGTAAGCAGACGTGCCCTGAGGACAAAAGCTACTGCCTTCTCTGAGGGAAGGCAGTGTAGCCGTCCTCTCTGCTAGCTGCCTGTCTCATCCTGGTGAAGCTCACCCTCCCTGGAGGCAAAGCCCTGGCATGACACTCCCTGTCCACATGGAGCACTTCAGCCATACCCCACAGCCAACCTGGCAGCCCTACACACAGCAGGCTAAGCAGCCCCCACTACCTTTGCTGCAGCTGGGCCAGGCTGAGAGCTGGGAATCTGGGCACTTTTGTAGCCCTGAAGGAAAGAGACTGAAGGCACTGCTGAGAGATGGAGGTGGAGTGGTTTTCCTGTGCCACAGTTGCCTGACTCTGCTAACATCGTCAGGAGAGGCCCACCATTCTGTCCCAGGCTCCACATTTCTCCTTTCTGAACATTCTTCTGCAGCAGGAGATCAGCCCACTCTTCACTATTACAGCCAGTAGCTGAACTCCAGGAAGTGTCAAGACAAGGTTGTCAGCACAGTCTCAGTCTGTTCCACCCAGGAGTCAAGCACGCCACCAGGGACCTGGGATCTGGGGATTACCTAATTAGTCTATGACTTCTGGAACCTGGACACTCTCCCAGGGGTCTGAGGGCCAACTGACCCACATTTCCAGCAACACACCAGTGGGTACCTAACTTTACGAGCCAAAGGCAGCACATATGCACTTTCCTTCCCTACACTGAAGAGCAGAGTTCCCAAGACAGGAGGCAGACCACAAAGCTGTCTGTTTTGAACTGAGAGAAAAGTTCCAGATGAGAAGGAACCAGCATAGGAACTCTGGCAAGATGAAAAAACACCCAAAAGACCACACTGACTCTCTAGCAATGGACTCCAAAATATGATTTGCCAGTAAGCGCAACAGAATTGGTTAGAAAGTTGAAAGCCAACACAAAACACCAAAAAAAAAAAAAAAAAAATTTCAGGACATGAATGAAAAATTCAATAAAATAACAGGGCTTCTGGAAATTAAAGAATCCTGTAGGAAATATCAAAATACAGTGAAATTTTTAACGACAGACTAAACCAAACCTAAACCAAACAAAAAGAAGAATTCCAGAGTTTGGATTTAATGGCTGAATTAGTATAAAAGAGGATGACAGTGCTCTGTAGTATCTCACCTCCTCTAGTTGCAGATTAACTTTAGATCCATTTTTATTTTGATAGGCTACATCTGGCATTAATCTGCATTCTTTTTGTAGTCTGATAAATAGACATGAATCAAAGAATACCAATCGGTCCCTCTATTTTAAAAGCTGGGAGAAATTTCCTTTGTAGATTCTGGTGTTTTTTAATTTAATTACCTATTTAAGATAGAATATTCATTCAGTATTAGGCCAACCAAAACCTGTCAGCAAAATCCCATTCTTTTAATTTCTCTTACTGGTAGTACATAACTACATCCATTCTTTAAAAAAAAAAAAAAAGGTTAAATGGATTTAGGGGATAAAAGTGGGTTTTTGTTACATGGCTGAATTTCACTGTGGGAAGCTTTTTAATATACCTAAACTTGGCACCTGAACAGATATATACTACCCAATAGGTAATTTTTAATCTCATCGTCCCCTCCCACCATCCCCATCTGAATCTCCAATGTCCAGTAAGTCACTCTGGTATGACCACGCACATTTATTGCTTTGTGCCTACTTGTAAGTGAAAAAAAGATTTTTTTAAATAAAGTAAGTGGACAATTTAATATTTAACCTACCTGCAGAAAAGCTGAAGGAGTCTCCCTTCACTGCTGTGTTTATCTAGCCATCTGTTCTGAGTGCTGATGGCTCTAGCTTTTTCTTCTTTCACTTTAAGCAATGCCTTTATATTCGTACTACTTCCCAATTAAGTGGAAAATAGAAATCAGTAGATTTTTCCTTCATAGGATAGAAATTCTTAAAAATTCGAAGTTGGTTAGCAATTTTTGCTTGTTTGTTTTGACTACCTAAAATTGAGAATCAGGTCTCTCACTCAACATTTTTATTTGAAGAATGAACTTAAAACCCCAATCTCTGCCAATCTGTCATCATGTATGGAAGTATCTTGAGTATGAGTTAATTTTTATTTAATCTGTATGTTCCAGTTGGAAATTATCCTTCTTAGCATAATCTAATGTTTAGTCTGATTCTCAGAGTGTGAGTTCTTTAGGGCAGACGTATACTTTTCATTTTATCTATATGCTATGATATACCTTCAATATAGTATTTAGTACATTCAGCGTGCTCTATTAATTGTCTAAAGAACAGAATTTTAATATGTTCTACATATATGTAAAGAATTTATATTCCTTCAGTCATGGGGGGTACTAAAGGCAGGAACATACGAGTTTCAGCTTTTAACAAAACAAATTTTAATGGCAATCAGCATAAAGGGTTAAACTTGATCAGAATCTCAGTCTTCATCACTTTTATTGGTACTTTCATTTTACTCTAATTAATATTTATGTAGATGAGAAATGAAGAACCTCTTGCATTTAATGCAGAAATTTTTTTTATTTTTTTCATTAAATATGTATTTTTTCTTTTTTGAGACAGTCTCACTCTGTCGCTCAGTCTAGAGGGCAGTGAATTCATCCACAGCTCACTGCAACCTCAAATTCCTGGGCTCAAGAGATCCTCCTGCCTCAGCCTCTGGAGTCCTAGGACTACAAGGTCTTGCCACCAGGCACGGTGAATTTTTCAATTTTTCATGTAGCCAGAGTTTTGCTCTTGCTTGGCCTGGTCTTCGACTCCTGGCCTCGAGTGATCCTCCGGCTTCAGCCTCTCAAATTGTTAGGATTACAGGTGTGAGTCAACATGCCCAGCCAAATTAAATATTTTGAGAACAGTATTTGTTATGAGGAATGGAAACAGAATGATTTTTTTCTTGTAGAATTTATATCATATGTCATACAATAGAGATTAACAGTGTGAGCTCTGGGTTTGAATTGGTTTTAAATTCTAGTTCCAACACTTATAAGCCATGTGAACTTAGGCCTGTTATGTCCTTTTGCTTCTTGGTTTCCTCAACTGTAACAAAAATAATCCCTACTATGACTCATCTCACATATTTTTTTTGTATGGATGAAATGAAATGATGATTCCAAAGCACTCAGAATTAAAGTGAATGATCAAACCCATGAGGGATTTTGGTAGTGCTTTTTTGCGCCATTTCCATATTATTATTTTTGTTTGTGAATTAAAAATGTCCTTTCAAATATACTTTTAAATGGATTTTAAAACAATCTTGAAAGAAATTTAAAGGCCTCTTAAATCCTATACATTACCAGACTGAACTTGGTACTCATTAAAGAAATTATGATGAAATGGAGTCAAAGGCAATAATAATTATACATAAGGAGAAATACTTTTCAGTTTATCATATTAATGAGTCAAAAATAGGATTATCTTGATAAGTGCTAAATAATTTGGTATAAAAAGGTGATAATTTGTTATAACTTTATATTCACTATTAACCAAAAATTTCTAATTGAAGGATATATCCTTAATTTAGCATAAAGAGTCACCACAACACGAGGAACTGTATTAAAGGGTCACGATATTAGGAAGGTTGAGAACCACTGAATTAGAAGATCCCATTAATCTTTAAAAATGTAAAGGCTCAACAAGCATTCTGCTTTGCAAGAAGAAAAAGATGAAATTTTGCTCTGCATAAAATAACAGTTAAATACAAAACATATATTATGTCTGGTCAAAATTAACCTATAAATTGAATGTAATTCCAATTGCACAGCAATGATTTCTTTGGTAATGTAACGATATTCTTCTATAATTTAAATAATTGTCAGATGAAAATACTGTGAGTTTTTCAGAGTATGGTAATAAATTGTGTTTCTCTTCCTAGTAGCAGGTTAAGGAAAGTTGGGAATTCCCATGAGAGACAGTAAACCAGCCATGAAATAACATGAGTGTTGGTTTAGGAATAACTCTCCAGATCGTGATGTAGAAAACCACAAAGACTGGTCGCACTATATGTATGAATTTAAAATAAGAACAGCATTACAAATCAATAGGAAATATTAAATTAGTCAATATATGATTTAAAGAGAACTGAAAAATTAACTTTCAAACAATATGCCAATATACTTTTCAAATGGAGTAAAAGTTTGAATATATATATAGAAATTTATAAATGTTCTAGACAAATTATTTACATGGAATTAATTCTGAGAGCAGGGAAGCTTCACCTAAGCATTTTTAAAGGCTAAATCCATAACATAATTGACTGTACAAATATATTTCTCTGGCAAACATAGAGTTAAAAGACAAATGACAAAATAGAAAAGATATTATATGCATTCATCACATAACTCAGGCTTAAAAGTGTAAAACAATGAAAACAAATCACCATTATCATGATAAAAATAGTCTGGATGGGAAATATATTTATTTCCCATAAATAAATTTTTTCCCATAAATTTATTTCAAATAAATAAATATATAAATTGGGTTCTTAGGATTCAGAAAAAATAAAGTTAGAACACCAATTGAATATGTTCTTATCTATTATACTGGCCAAGGCCTGCATATGTGAAGGGGATGAGGGAGGAGCACTAGAGAAACAGAGAGAGAGAATTTCTAGCCAGTCTGGTCAAAGTGTTGGGGAAATAGACACACAAATGCCCCAAGCGGGCATATAACTGGTAAGATTTTCTCAAGAGATATTCAAGCAATACCATTTGAACTCTGATTTTTACCTTTAGAGATTTATCCTAAGATTTCATGATATAAATAATCATATTAGTGGAAAATTCTAGAAAGCTATTATAAATTTCATGTCTTATTAGGTTAAAATATATCAAAATAAATTATGAAAATATATATTAATAACAAATATCCCCCATAAATCTACCATCCATGGAATTCTACCATTTGTAGAAAATGCTTCTCTTTTTCTTTTTGAAAATTATTACACTTATACAAGATTTTACTAAAATGTATAAAACTAATATATGAGATTTTAGACTAACAGTTTTACAAACTTCTTTGGTACATTTTTATGTCAATAGGTACATTTATTCAGCTATTTTTGTTGGCTATGTGGTCATCTATCATATGGGTTTTCCAGAGATCATTTAACCAATCTCACAGTATCTAGATTCAGTATAATTTTCACTGTAAGAAAAAATACCACAGAAATAAATTCCTAAAGCCAAACATTTTTATACATTTCAGCTTTTTAAATAAAAATAAATAAATGATAATTACGTCGATTCAAATATTTCAACACTCTAATCTTAAAATTCTGAGTTCTGACTTACTAATGATTTTGAAGGTTGATAAAACCACATACAAAATTTGAAGAATGACCTAATTCATACTGGCAATACTGCATGCATAAGTTAGAAGCTTCATGAACACCCAATAAGAAAACATTTTTTTCTATGTGTCTGTACCTGTTGGAGACGACCCTAATTGTATGTAACAATCTTGATTGCTTTCTTTGCAATTCACCTATTTCTGTTGACTCGTGTCATCTTTAAGATGATAGAAACTATTTAATCAGTTAAATATTTTATGTCAAAAAGCTATGCATATGCCAATCAAAAATAAACTCACTTGAACCTAAAGTCAGGCAAAGTATATAAAATATTTCATTTAAATTATCTAGTACAATGCTCAGCAATTCATAAAATGCTCAGTAAACTGACTATTATGAGTATCCCCATGAAGCAATGTGGGGGAAGTATAGGACACAGGCCCTGCCATCAATGAGCTTAAAATAGTTATAATTATAAATTACAATTATTTCTATATCTGCACGCCACAAAGCTAGTGAATAGTAAAAAGAAGAACTATTCTGTTGAAAATAACAATGTGTGTATAGACTGTGTTTATGCTTTTTGGATTCCCTTCATTCTTTAATTTTTCTCTGAAATACTTTTTAAAATTTCATGTTGAAGGAAATTTTTAAATATGCAAGTTTTCTCGTTAGTGCTCATTAATAACTTAGTCAAATTTACTTTCTAGGTTTCCATTTTCAGCCTCTCTAGCTTTATTCCTATTTTAAAAAAAAAAATCTAGGGCAAATGTATGACATCTATGTCTTATGTAACCATAATCTTAGCATAGCCTTACATCATAAGACTGATTAATCGCCACCATCATCATCAGCCTGTCATCAATTTATTGAGTAAATAAAGAGCTCTTGAAATATATACATATGTGAAAATGTGTATATATCTGAAAAATGCACTACTCTCTCCAAGCCACAGTGATGGTTGCCATAGAAACAGCAAATGGCAGGAAGTCAGATCTACATAGCAAGGAGGGAATGGACAGCATCTTTGGGAGAATCATGAAACAGGACAGGACATGCTGAAAAAGTAACTGTATTTAAAATTAATTGCCATTATTTCTTCCCCCTCCCAGGTCTTCATAGATGGAATGAAATACCCTACACTCTGGAATTAATATATAAAGTATGTACATTTTCAAAAATTTGAGAGTTAGGCATTAGTACAAATTTCAAGATGAAGTATAAATAAGTATTTTGTAGTGGCAAATACTTAAAAGTAACACTATTATTATGATTCAGAGTGAAGTACATGCATTTTCATCTCATGCTATTTTCACTAATGTTATTGTCTAAACATGGCATAAAAATACATAATGTTTCAGGTCTCCACAGGTCACAATTTAGGGGACCTAGACAGAATATCTAGTCCCACTACAATTAAAGGGACCTATAGGGAAATACCTAGTGCTTTTAGCACTCTGTCTAGCAATCTTCATCGGTTCCTGGTGCTTTGAAAATTATTTTAACTGAGTTTGGTGACATTTTGGTGTTTTGGGGAGAGTTTGGGAGAGTTTTTGGTAATGCTAGTTAACATCATTGCAATATCCATTAAGGATTGTAAAATGATTTAATTGCTCATTATATAAGTCAAGTTTCATAAAATGTTACTTTAAGTCTTATAGTTAAAATTATATAAGTTAATCTTTATTACTGTCCTTTTATGGTATTCATAAGAGCAAACTGAGGGTCCTTCGTAATTTTAACCCACTGCAAATAACTTTTCTACCTGACAATATCTGAAAATTAAATATCATTTAAAAAAGTTTTCCCAAGGTTTTAAGTATTTGGTCTTTTGTTGAAAAACAAACATTTAAGTTTCGTTAAATTTATTCTGATCATTTTGCCTTCATTATATTTAAAACTATATTCTTCAAATTTCAGATTAAGATGTGTGTACAAATGATTAGGTTACCTTGTTTGCATTTCTGGAGTGAAGTTCAAGTTGTAGTTGAGCCCTACTTTTAACCTTAGTCCAACTCTCAATGGAATTCTGTCATTTGAGGTTTTTTTTAACTATTCCACTTCCTGCCAGATCTCTGTAGCTGAACATGTAAAGCATATGGTACAATAATTCTATGGCTGTAAAACATTTCCAGTTTCTTTCTAAATTCCTCAGATAAAAAAGATGGTATATTTTTGACATACAAACATGGATTTCCCAGAGTTAAAGGGTTAAATAATGCAGCCTGTTTAAAAATCACCCCAACTGGCTCTTTTTTTAAAAAGCAGGATCAGGTTTAATTCTTTTCTGCACTCACTTGCACACAAATAGACTTCCCCTGAGCTGTCAGAAAGCATCAGACTGGCTGATCTGCACAGTGAATTTTAAAATCTTCTGAGAAACACAAGGACATTTGCTTCAGGCACTGATTTCATCATCACCATCATAAACACCAAGTATGAAGCCAGTCAATGCCTCGTGTTCAAACCAATGCCAGGAGAGGATGCTACTTTGAAGATGGTTGGTAGAATTTTAATCACCTAAATTTGTTTGGATCCATTTCTCAAGCCCGGGTATTTTGCAGTTGGGCAATCATTTATTGATGACTGGTGACTGCTCCTACAAGACCCCAAGATAGAGATGTGACTCTCTGTCAAGAACTTTATAAAATATAAAGACTCTAAGACTTATTTGTCAGTAGATTACACTGTCAGATGAAAATATTTTCATCACTAATGTGAAGATGGTATCTTTAATATTTAATAGCAACTTTAATTGTTAGGTTCTTTATGAATATAGCTGCAATATCAATTCCTTCCATACACATCCTGAGTAAATAATAGATGTGGGAAATTGAGTGATTTTTTATGATGTATTTCAATTTTCATGCCAATAGAGATATCTTCAAATGATGACAAAGACAGCAATATTAACACTGTCAGAACTTCCTTTATATTTCGTTTTTCAGGGTAGCTACTTGAGAGTCAAAACTGCAGTGATCATTGTTTTTCTAGATTCATTGCTATTGACACATAACATTTTATTTGAAATTTGGTCCAATTGTGCTTTTACGTTTAAAGCCAAATTGAAGTGAAGATTTTCAGGGATTAAAAGAAAAAAGCAAATATCAAAGCCAACTTTATACCTAGCCAGCCTAATGGAATATAATTATACCATTCGGTCAAGAAGCTGTGACTAAGTGAGTCCCATTGAAATGCAAGGTAAGTGCATTTCTGAAGTCTTGAATTATTGAACAAGTAATGCAAGGTCCTAGAGTTCAAGGAATAGAAAGATAGTCTTATCTTTTTTCTCAGGGAGTCCAGAATACTTACCCACCCCTCTGGCAAAAAAAAAAAAAAAAAAAAGACCAAACTATATGAAGCTTTTACTTTTAAGGTAAATGAAATAACCCTTGATTTGTTAGCTGCTGTTAAAAATTCACCCTGCATACTTCACTCACCTACTTTCCTTGTAACATTTTCACTTTATCACAAGTAGCATTATGTCACCAAGACAAACCAATTTCCTTCATGGAAATGTAAAACACCATGTTTGCTATAAGATATTTCCATCAATGTCAGTGACATACAAGGCAAGTCTCAACTGTCTGCCCTGTCACTTACAGAAAGGGGAAGTAAAATGCTCTTTCACATTTGAATTGAATTCTACACCCATTATTTCATTTAACTCATTGAGTTTGTTCATAAACTCATCACAAGTGCTATCTTATAGCCAAGGCGTGCTAGCATTTTTTTATCAGAAACCAACTGAAAAACACACACACACACACACACACACACACGAAAAGACAGCAGGAGATGAAATGCCAATTACCTTTACCAAAAGACAGACTCATTCTATTTCTAAGAGGAACCAGGATAACAGATACAGACACGTCTATCAGGGGATGATTCGTGGCCCCCTACTTGGTAGTCAGGCATGTAACTGAACCATCAGAGAGCTGCACGGTCTAGTAGAAAGGCGGACTCTAGGGATCTACATTAAAGTCCTCTGCCACCGGCTCACATTTTGATTCTTGTCAAGTTACTCTCCCTGGCCTTACTTCTGCATCTGTAAAATATGGGAGTCAGCCTAGATGCTCTCAAAGGCCCTAATAGTTCTAACATTCTTTGAATGCAAAATGAGGTTTGACTCTTTACTGTTGTTTTTGTCTTACTCAGTTATATACCGAGCATTGGGTGGTCTTCTTCAGTTTCCCAGCTGTATAAAATAATCAATAAGGTTTTGTATTTGCAATCAGACTAAGAGGAGTCCTTGGCAACACTAAGACCTCATTGGTCATGTTCCTGTCTGTTCTTCCTTATCCTCACCCCTGCTGTTTATCCCAAATCAAGGTTCTGATCACACACTAAATTGCCAGTTGTCCAATGATGCATATGACCATTCCTTGACTGAGGAGTATTAGCAAATGTTTCCCTTAAAACCCTTGAAAATTCACAAAGAATTCACATTAACAGCACTGCTGGAAAAAAACGAATCAAACTTTGCAGCTGCCTCCTTTAAAAACCCTAGACTTTTCTGACTACAGTGGATATGTGTTTTCTCCGCTACAGATGGCAGTGATAGAATGACGGTGAAATGGAATAGGTTTGCCTGCATATCAAAATAGTTATGAGAAAATAAACCCACTCTTCACTGGAACTTTTATCCTTTCAGGGAACTGTTCTTGTGCTCAGAACAACTACCCGACCTATAATTTTTTCAAACCTCCCTAAACCACCAAAACATCACTTTCATCTGGACAGCATCTTGAGCCACAGTTCTAAGACCTGATGGTGTTTAAATGAGCATTATAGGTACTTTGTGAACTCACAAGCTATTGAAATCAATAAGTGTCTTGCATAGAGAAGCCCTGCAATTGATTTTTCCAGGAGAGAGCCCATTTATAACTTTCGGAGAGGCATAGACACCAAGGAGGTTATAAGCTGGAGATTTGCTTTTTTTAAATCACGGGGGTGTGGAAAACGCTGCACCACAGCACTGGATGAGGTGGTTCTTCAAGAAATGGGATTTTAGATTGATGATATTTTTTCAAGAGTGGCTAAAGGGAAATAGTGGTGCCCCCTGCAGTGTTCCAAGGTTTAAAGAAGGACAGCTTGCCAAATATACAGAGAGGATAGTAATAGAATGCTCTGAGGGTCTATACTTGAGTATACTGCATATACTATTGCTTTTCTATGGATTGGTACACAGAGAGGATAGTAGTAGAATGCTCTGAGCATCTATACTTGAG
>NW_003852485.1:4497412-4541647 GCF_000181295.1 Otolemur garnettii | reverse complement strand
GCTTTTCTATGGATTGGTACACAGAGAGGATAGTAATAGAATGCTCTGAGGGTCTATACTGAGTATACTGTATATACTATTGCTTTTCTATGGATAAGTACACAGAGAGGATAGTAATAGAATGCTCTGAGGGTCTATACTTGAGTATACTGTATATACTACTGCTTTTCTGTGGATTGGTACACAGAGAGAATAGTAATAGAATGCTCTGAGGGTCTATACTTGAGTATACTGTATATACTATTGCTTTTCTACGGATTGGTACACAGAGAGGATAGTAATAGAATGCTCTGAGGGTCTATATTTGAGTATACTATATATACTCTTGCTTTTCTATGGATAAGAACATCCAGTGGATTCATTCTCTCCAGCTTTTAAGAATTGTGTGAAATTGATCCTTTTACTCAGTTAAGAATTCTAAGCATGGTCAGTATTCTTCTAGACACCATAGTTGACAGCACAGTGTAAAAGGCAAAATTAGTGCCCTCTACTAGGTTACAGTCTCCTGGAGGAACGTGGGAAAAGGCTATAGGTAAATCCCGCCCCCTTCTCCCAAAAAAAAAAATTTTGATAAACCTTATCCTCCCCCAAATCCACTCTCTAGTAGCAATTTTTCCATGTCACTGGAGAATCTCATCCCCAAAGCTGCTTTCTCCTCCCCCCAGGGTTCCTTCAGCCCCTCCTTATTTTTTTTTAAAACTTTTTAAAATTTTTACATAGACATGTGATTATTAGGTTTCCACTCCCTCCTTACCATTTTTTTTTTTTTTTACTTTCTTCAAGTTAATAAAAAATGTTCTATCTAGTTCAGTCAAGAGTCAAATGATAGAAAGGCTAAAAAGGACTATGAAATTATACGTATTTTTATTCTAAATTATTCTAACAATGGTGAAGGAAATTCATAAATACCAAATAAAAATTTGAGTTCCTGGGAAAGTGGAAAGAAAGTCATAGAGCTATACTAGATGAAGCCTAGTATAAATTTTAAAAGTCTGTTTTGGTGAGTTTGAAATTCCTGAATATAAGGAAAAGAAATCCTAGGTCTAAAAAACTGTTGTGACAATAACCTCTTCTAAATGATGTCCTTTTGTGTTGGATAATTTTTACTTTTATTGATGGCATACAACTTTAAAAGGAAGTTCATATCCATATCTCACAAAAGATAGGTTAAATTATGGAGGTTTTATTGACTTTGTTTAGTTTTACTGTGCATGTTAACTTTTCCAAAAATAATGTTGAGATGTCCTTTCCTTTAATGATTGAAATTGAATGGGCACAGGGATATTGGGTAAGATCACCCATTTCAAAGCTTCATATGTGCATCTTTTGTAACATAGGAATGCAATCTGAAAAAGGATAGAGTTTTAAGTCAGAACATACCACACTAAGGTAAATGATGTTGAAATATATATACAAAGCAAGCTGCCCTTGCAGGGGTCTTCAAACTTTTTAAACAGGGGCCAGTTCACTGTCCCTCAGACTGGTGGAGGGCCGGATTGTGGGCCCCAGGATGAGTTGGCTGCTAAGCAGGACAGGCAGTGGAGGCAAAAACACCCAGCAGGCCAGATAAATGTCCTAGGTGGGCTGCATGTGGCCTGTGGGCTGTAGTTTGAGGATGCTGGCTTAGTGCAAGAAACAACTACTAAAATCTGAAGCATTTCAAGGCCTTGATTTCACAGTAGCATTCTTTTTAAAATAAACATCATTTTCTCATCCAGGACATAAATGTGTTACACTCAGCACCACAAATATTCTACAACTCATTGACCAATAATTAGAAGTCAATATGGTTCTCTTGATTAGATTTCCAGAAGATGGATCAATCTCAGAAAACAGAAGACATATATTAAATCATTTTCAGCTGCTATCTGCTCACATCCAAGTGAAATCCTTTCTGCTTCCTATATACTCACTCATAGAAATGAGCAGAAGTACGCTGCTGAGGTTTAATTAGCCAAAATGATACCATGCTTTGCAAATATATTTGGTATAATGAAGAACTTGGGAGCTGATATAAGGCAGTACATAAAGCTGAAGCCTCCAGGACGGACACCTGCAACACGATTTAGGGCACAGCTTGAAATACAGCCTCTGATACTCACTGGTAGAAACATTAGAAGTGGATGAATTGACGCTATCAACACTCTCAGCACTGTCACAGCCAAAAACTTCATCATCTGATTCCTGCACAGAGGAGCAGGGTGAGGTGCTGGTGATTGCTTGAAAGTTCCCCTTTAAAATTCCACTCATTGCTGCAGCGCTGTCACATGTACCTGTAACAGGAACGGGAGCAACAGAGCATTGAAATATTTGACCGCTGAACGTGCAGTCAAGGTCTCAATGTTATCAGCGGTGGTGGGACTGCAATCTTTTGAAGTACACATACACGTTATCGTATCCATGCAGACATTAGTCTTCCCATAATGTTGAAAAGCACTGAAAATAATTCTACCTGGAGTCATTGTTATTTTCATTCACGTTCTGACAACAGTGTCTTATCAGAAAAAGTCAAAATTAAGAATAAGGCATAAGAAAACTGCATAAGGAAATAGGCTTCAGTGTTGTGAAACGTCAAAACAGGAGTCAAATACATTTATTTCATTTGTTCTAGTAAATCGTGTACTGTCATTGACAGAGCCAGAGTTCAGAACAAAATAGATCACTCACTTGCATGCTGTCATACCCAGAGCATACTGATTAGGGTATGTCTATCTTGCTTAGGATTTCTTTCTTGCTTTTTTTTTTTTTTTCAGGTATAAAACTATCTACTTTCCTGAGGCTTTCGTCCATCAAAAATCAAATTGGTTGCTAGGCATGGTTATACCTTCAGAATTTAGATGTGTTATCATGTTTCTAGGCAATTCAGCAGAGCAACAGGGAATACTCAAGTCCTATGTCAAGGTGGTTGGCTGAATAGATTTTATATGTGGTAAAACATAGTTCTAAATCTTTTGTTGGATAAAATATTAATTTGTTTCATTGCTCTCTATGTCAACGTGGTCAGTGAAAGCCACTCAGATGTAGCCTGATGCATTCCTACAATTTATTAATGTCAATTTATATAAGTCACTAAACCGCTGAGAGTAACAATTTCCACTGACTTTTATAGAGAAACAGTAAGGTGATTATGAGTTGTAAACACAAATTTCTACAGCAGCAGGTAACCTTGATGAGCACATTGGGTCAAATGTAATAAAATCATGAAGTCATCCTAGTTTTCCCTTTTGTCCACCATTATCTATAAGAAGAGTATCAAGAAATTATTTACCTGAAGGAAAATTATACTATGTAAACTCCATAATATAGCCTCACAATCATGGAGTGGGCAGGTAGTAAGTGAACTGTGAAGAACTAAAGATGCATGGCTAGGCCAAAGATCAAAAATGCCACCCACAAGGGTACAAGTGAATCTTTCTAAAAGCAGAGTATGAATGTCTTAACTCAATAATTAAGAAAATGACATGAAGGCTATGTTTATCAGTTTGATGAGAGTATTTCAAAATGTATATGAAAACAGCACACTGTACCCCATGATTGCATTAATGTACACAGTTATCCTGTAAGAAATAATAAAGGAAATTTGAATGGGGAAAAAAAAAAGATGCCACCCACGTCAGATACCATGCCATTCTGGGGCCCTGCTTTCCCAATTTAATCTACTTCAACTCTGGAAAATACCCATTACTATTCAGAAGCAGTCACGCACACCATTAGGTTTCATATTCCCTATTTTCTTTTCCCTTATTAATTCATTTACAAAGTCAAAGGAGCATCTTTTATATTACATTGTAATTTAAATCTCAACCTGGACTGGCTCAACAAGATAGATAAAGAATGATTTGGATCTTTAACTTGGAAAGATTAACAGACTATGGAATCAAAACTTTTGCTTCACTATCAATTCAACACACTACCTGAAATGCTCTTCACTAGAGACGCATCAGTTGGGGGAATAAACTTGTCTTACAAAGGACACCTGCCCAATGTCTGGTACCCAGGAACAATAATGTCTTAATCCATCACATCCCTCTCTGGTAGTAAGAATCAAAACTAATTTGAGTGACTTCTTAAACAATGGCAACCTTGGAACTGGCCACACTCCTTGTGCCCATCCCTGACCTCATGCTCTCCCTTGATTTTGCTAGCTGTCCTTCCTTTGTATATATTTGTCCTTCATCTTTGTACTGCATGGCCCTCTCTGCTTCTGTATTTTCTGCTTCCTCATGGCTTTGGCTGGCAGGCAATTTTGGCTATGAACAGATCTGTCTCTGCTTCATTGTACTTTGTCAATGGCATTTAACCCTGAACACCAATGATTTGGATTTTTTATGGAGTTATATTTTTTTTTGGAGGGGGGAGGAAACCAAGTGTCCTCTTTTGGTCGCTTACAGCATTCTATAGAAAAGAGATCTGATTGTCTGTACTTTGTTTAGGGGCCATTCACTATTTACTCTATAGACATCTACTGAGTTTTTATTATGTTTCAGCGACCACTTCAAATGGTGGAAAATTATAAACAAGCCTCAAAAATATCAGTCATTTTTACTTGAATGATGCTTACTTACTTGGTGTTGTTAGGGGAAGGAGTAGGCAAATAATAAACAGAAGAATAAATAAATATGTTATATGTAGATAAATGCTATGGGGAAAAAATGAGCCATCAAATGATGTGGTGACTATACGGTTGGCTGAGAGAGCATTCAACTTTTAACTGATTGGTGATTTAGTGTCACAGTGAAGAAGTAAGACATGGAGGAGGTGAGGGAGTTGACAGCCGGGGCTTCTGAGGGAAGAGCAGTCCAGGTCAAAGGAATGATGTGTTCCAAGACCCACGAGAGGCAAAGTAGGCCATGAAGTTAGACAGATGTTTGGGGCTAGAGGCAGGGGTTCTCAGACTTTTTAAACAGGGAGTCAATTCACTGTCCCTCAGATCATTGGATGGCCAGACTGTGGGCCCCTGGACTAGTCAGCTGCTAAGTGGGATAGGCAGAAACACCCAGCGGGCCGGATAAATGTCATGGGTGGGCCGCATGTGGCCCACGGGCCGTAGTTTGAGGATGCCTGGGAGCCTTTGAGGACTTGATCTATTTCTCTCAGTGAGATAGAAGCCACTCCAGAGTTTATGTAGTGACAAGATCTGCCTTATATTTTAAAAGGACAATTCATTAAGTAATCAATAAGAAACCCTTATTATAGAGGGTCTATCATAAAGGAAAGGGAGATTTGATGGCAGAGGTAAAAGGACCAGAACTAAGGAAAATACCTAGGGAGGATTTAGCGGCTCACATGGGGAGTTACAATCAGAAAACCTGACTAGTCCTAGGGGTAGAGGGGTCAATACTTTCTTTGAGGGATGGAGAGAATTAAAAATCTAAAAAGACATTAGAAGGGGCAAAGATCAAAGTGTTTCCTAAAGCAATTTGATTACTTAATTTTATATCTCTGTTCTCTAGATTTACTAAATATTTGACGATGGTGAAGGTACTTTACTTCCTAGATTTCAAGTAAGACCAATTTAGATACTTTGTACCACTTTGTGGTGCTACTTTGACAGATAAAATAAATAATAAAAAAGTAAATTTTATCTCTCTGAGTAGAATATTTCTTTTCATCAAATAGAGCAGAAGCAATAAGTAGATGGTGAGCATTCTCAGGGATTTATTTGTTTTATTTTATTTTATTTTTTATTTTTATTTCTTATAGCATAACTGTGTATGTTAATGCATTCATGAGGTACAGTGTGCTGTTTTCATGTACATTTTGAAATACTCTCATCGAAGACACAGAGTTAACTGTTTCATCCACCATCCTCTCTAAAGTTATTTATTCAATAAAGATTTTTGAAAAGTTAAGTACACAATCACTATATATCTGTTGCTGTAGGGATTACAGGACTCTGGCTTGGGGTTGAGTCTGAAAGCCAAGCAATTTCTAGCTTAAAAATTCACTTGGATACCTAAAGTAACCTTTATGTGGTTGGAGAGATCCTTCTAATAAGCGATTAGCGGTAGTTATAGAAGTGTTGTGGATAAGCTCCGAAAGACCAAAAGCTGTTGTGGATTTTTAAAAAATGTTGCACTTTATTAGTTAGGAAATTATTTGGAGACTGTTACACTGCAAATACGTTTAATTGATTTATTTATCTGATATGAAATAAACATAAATATTGTACCGATTTGCTACATTTGCTCTCTTTTGTACTTCTATGTCTTACGGGTTCTGAAGATTCTTACACAAAGTCATTAGAGAAAGATTGAAGTGTATGACTAGATATCTGAGTATCTAGAAATATAGGGTAGAAAAGAATGCCCCCAAAGCCTGGTGGGTGGGGGAGAGAGAGAGAGAGAAATTGATTTGTCCTACTTTGTTTTTTTAAATCTAATTCCACAGCAGTTCCTTCTAGTTTTATTATCAAAATTGCAGTGTTGTATTTTTTCCATGGTAACAGAAGCAAGTTCATAAAGAAAAGCAAAATGTTGAGGCATATTAAAATGCTCCAGTTCAGATATCTGTCCTTCTGAAGGGAGGACAACTGAGGGAGAAGACAATTATTATGAATGTTTTTTATTGGTTCATCTCACTGCATAGTCAAGTGAAATCAATCCTAAACAATATTAAAAATCACCTAATACCATTTCTTTAAGGTACAGAACTGGAAGAAAATGTTAGCCACTAGAGGGAAATATAGAAGACTTGATTTTTCTTTTCTAGCACCTAAAAAAATATGATATTCATTGTGGACGTGTTGGAAGTCAGAACTTTCTGAATCCTACTGTAGGTCCCCTAACAAAATCTATGTTTCCTAGGTCCAAAAAGATGATGCATTACTGGTTTCTTTATAAAAGTTATCTAGCAGGAATATAGTATTGCAACTGATTCTATATACAATAATTCTTTTTGAGAAGTATATACAATATAATTTTCTTACTAGTACTCCTAATGGGAAAATCGTTAGAAATTGTGTATTTATCAGATAGAACGCTATGGTGTGAATGTCCGTATTCCCCTAAAATTCTTATGTTGAAATCTAAAATCCAAAGGTGATGGTATTACGAGATGGAAGTTGGGGGGGATTAAAAAGTTGTGAAAGCCAATTATAAGAGAACCCAGAAGAGATTCCTGGCCCTTCTGCCATACAAAATGACAGTAAAAATATGGCTGTCTAGAAAGAGCTCCGCATCAGACACAGACCCTGTCAGTGCCTTGATGTTGGACTGTAATCTTTAGAATTGTGAGGAATGAGTTTCTGTTCTTTATAGGCCACCCAGTTTACAGTATTTTGTTACAGCAGCCCAAGGGACTGAAACATACAATAATCATATCTTGAATTAAAATACTCACTGGTTATGGTGGCTCACACCTGCAGTAGCACTCTGAGAGGCCAAGGTGATGGATTGCTTAAGCTCAGGAGTTCGAGACCAGCCTCAGCAAGAGTGAGACCCCATCTCTACTAAAAATAGAAAAGCTAGCCAGGTGTTGTGGCTGTCACCTATAGTCCCAGATACTCAGGCGGCTGAGGCAAGAGGATTGCTTGAGCCCAACAGTTTGAGGCTGCTGTGAGCTATGACACCACAGTACTCTAGCCTGTGCTGCAGAGTGAGACTCTGTCTCAGAAAAATAAATAAATACATTCAATAATTAATTAAAATATTCAAAAAGAAAGATTAGCAATTTTATAGAAACCTAGACCTTCAAAAGAGTACATTGAGATTTTTAGCATTTAAACAAAAGAATAGTATAAGTTGTTAATTTTTATGCTCAATTTATGATGTTGTAATGAGAAAAATAACTGGAATTGCTACTGACTCAGGACAGATCACTGAAAGAACACAGAGATAAAATTTAGAGCTCAAATGCATCTCTCCCTGGATGCGGAGTCTTGTCAGGCAAGTTTTACAAACTTAAACAACCCATGGTTGAGATGTTATGATTATGGACACCTGAATGCCCCTCCCAGAGCCTGAACATACTAGTCAGTAAACCCTCTACGACCATACTTACATAGTTATGCACTCCCACGCTTTGCCCACTGCAGGGATTCTTATATAGCTGGATATGACCAAGGGCTTGGATTGATTACCAGAGGCTAATTGGCGAAAACTAGAACAAGAAATGAGGACAGATCGTTGGAAGTAGAGATGAATGCAGAATAAAGGGAAATGGAATGAACAGTCTTGGGAATATGGGGGAAAGTAGGACGTGGGAGAAGGATTCTGAGAAGGATGAAGGAAAATCTCAGGTGAGAAAAGAATAATTTGGTGACTTGAGAGGCATGGGCATTGATTTTTATCAAGAATTTAGTCATAGAAGAGTAAGAAGTAGAAAAAAACTAACCCGGGCTGTAGGGACTACAGAGAAATGACAGTTCCAAAGATTGCAATGTCTGGTGTATTTCCCTTTGTTGAAAAGTAAATAGGAAAAATTGCTTCAGTTTGAAGTTGTAGAGGTACCTGGATGCCTGAATTAAAAGCACGTCTGTTAATTTGGAGTGTAAGCTCTACGAGCTGAAGCTAGAAAAATCTTAGGAGGAAAAAACCAACTGCGCAGTTATGAGTAATTTGCCTTCACTACAGGAAAGCACTCATGTGCACTGTGCTAGGTTCAGACTAGGGTCATTATGAAATTTCACTGAGACGTTGTAAAGCAGATACACAGAGTCTCAGGAACCACCAGAAATCACTGGTATGGCAAAATTTAGTTACTTCAAAATCTATTTCCCCATTTCCTAAACAGGATTTCTTGAGCAAGTTATTTAATTTCTGTCAGTCTGAGTTCTCTCGCCTGTCAAATGGAACTAATAGTAGCTGTTTTATACTGTTGGAATGTGCACTATAGGTGTGCTACATACTATATACTGTCCCCCCAGCCCTGCTGGTGTATATTATGTATTCCAAGGTCCTCTCATTACAACCGGCGTCAGGGCATCCCCCCTCCCTTGCCAAATGATCCTCTCTTGTCCAAAGCTCACTTCACACTCCAGGGAAGCAACTGGACCTTCCTAAGAAGTCTCCTGAAGTCCAGTTTGTCTTATAACAATCTGAGAAGGCTCGTCAGGGTATATCCCCACCACTTGTTAGGTGCCAGGTTTTGCCAAAAGTCTGCCTCACTCACACTCCAGCGAGAAGCGTGAACTGATTAACACTGGATGTGCAATTTTATAACCTATAACTTTCCACTTATACCACGAGCACACTATTCAAGATCCAAACCATATGTTTTGTTTTATTTGATATTTAATTCTATGTTTAACATCACATAGTATTTCATTGAATAGCTAGGCCATAATATTTACCCAAATGTCTAAAGCAGTTTTGTTCAACCTTTTTTTATCTCACAGTACACTTGAACTTTCACAGCACACTTAAATTATGTTGATCCCTAAAAAAAGTAAAAAAATAGGATACACTTACTGTGCCTTGAACTTCTCTGGAAAATAATTTTTAATGCATGATCTTAAAAATTTTCGTGGCATACCTGAGTTCCTCTCACAGCACACCAGTGTGCTGCGATGCACCAGTTGAAAATCTCTGGTCCAAAGTGACACATTGGACTTCTTTCTGAGTATTTCTTATTATAAATACAGTATAATTAGCATTTTATTCTCTGTATCTTTGTGGACATCTATGATTAGGTCTTTCGGATGAATTCCTAGAAGTGGACATACTGAGCCTTCAATTCACACTGCCAATTTGGTCGTCCAGAAAGGTCCTGCCAATTTATATTTCTTTCACTGAATTCTTGGCAATACTGTGGCCCTGCTATTTTGAAAAAAATGTTGTGAATTTGTCAGCTACTCAAGATAATAATTATAGTCAATACACACTGTGTGCCAGGCACTTTTCTAGCTCTTTTCCATGTATAGAGCTATGTGTAGGTAGGATTCTAAGATCCCCCTTAGAGTCCTCACCTCCCAGAATACACACCTGGTGCAAGAATGTGAATATGAGATGCCACTCCTATGATCATGCTTTAGTTATATGGCAAAACAGATTTTGTGTAATGTGTGAGTTAACATCACACACCAGTAACCTGACAGAGAGATTATTCAGATGGTACTGACCTAATCACATGAGCACTTTAGATCAGGGTCTAGCAGAGTCTAAGGGTCAGAGAGATGCAGTGAGAGAAAGATTCTCTGTGGTGGATGCTGAAATGGAAAGCACTCACATGACAAGGATGGTGCACAGCCTCTAGAAACTGAGAACAACCCCCAGCTGAAGCAATGAAGAAACAGCAACCTAAGCGCTATGGCTCCAAGGAGCTGAATTCTGCCAACAATAAGAATGAACTTCAAAGTAGATTTTGCCCTAATGTAACCAGACAAGGGCTCAGCTGAGCCCTTGTCCGGTTCCAGCCTGGTGAGGCACTGAGCAAAGCACCTAGCCAGACCATGAAGCCCTTTCAACTTACAGTAATAAATAGATGTGGTTTTAAGTTGTTAAGTTTGTGGGAATTTGTTACACAGCAATAGAAAATAATTACAACATACATCAACACGTTTAAACTTCACGTCTGTATGAGATAGGCATTATTGTTATTAACTATTGATTTTTATACCATTTAGAGACAAAAAGACAAGTGAAGTGAGGTTATACTCTGGTTTCTCTTCTGACTGAACAAGCGAGGACAAAGTCATGCACACATGTGTGTGAGATTGTCTAAGTTACTAAAGTTCTTTTTTCCTGATAAAATATATGTAAATATTGTATTTACAGACATTTTATTATCACTATAAAGGGCATACATATGGTTTGTGAGTTTTGTTACTTTTTACATTACTTTTAGAGAAGAAATAGGTCATTAACAAGCACTCTTTATATCTAGGTACTATTAAAGGGTTTAAAAAATAACTTTAAGATATTTTCATATTGTCCATCATGTTCCATGGTTTTTTTCCTTAGTTAATAAATTGCTTTGCTTTTTGATAAACTGGATCATTATAATGTTGCTGATTCCTTGCTTGGTGATAGAAACTAAATTCTATGAACATGTCTCATTTGCCTTTATAATGATTCTAAACTAAGTATTGTGATTTTCTTTTTATCATGGAACAACCTGAAACCTAAAATGTGACCAATTTATGTACTTTGACAAAGGAAACAAACAACTGAGCCAGAATTAAAACCCAGCTTGCCTGACTCCATAGACTGTGGTCTTCGTGGTCATGCTATACTCCCTCTGCATAAAACATTGCATAGGTTTTTCTAGACTCTAAACAACTCATAAATAGGATCTTTTCTCATTCAGAGATTCAAAAAATATTTGATAGATAAGCAAGGACATTTGAAGTGACAACTAGGGTAAATGGAGGGCAAATATGGCAACAAAGAATTAGTTTCCAGATTTCTCTTTATGTACAAGTTTAAATTAAGGGGGCTTGCTTATTGGATATAATACTTCTTTGGACAGTAAATATTTTGAAATGCACATGCTACTTTTGAGAGTTTAAGAGTAAAACATGGAGAAGAGATAGGGTCTTTCTTTATTGCCCACACCAGACCACAATGGAGGACTCATAGCTCATTACAGACTTGAACACATGGGCTCAACCAATCCTATTGCCTCAGCCTCCCAAGTAGCTGGTATGGCAAGAGTGAGCCACTGTGCTCGGTCATAGAACATTTTTTCCCCATGAAAATTTCAATTAAAATTTTAATTTAATGTCTCAGAACTATGCTTCAGTTTGGAAAATTCTCCTTTGGTATACTATTTTGAAGGTACTACCATTGCTATTTTTTTTAATGATTCCAGCATTTGTTTTCACACATTCCTTTTCTCATATAATACTAATTTTACTGGCTGATACCCAATGATTAATTGTAGTTAATATAGAAAAATAGGAAGCTAGTCAATCAAGAGAATTTTTTTTATTCACTAATGAGGAATAATACTTTAGAAAGTCATTAAAACCCTGGAGGGAGGTGGAGCAAGATGGTGAACTGGAGACAGCTTCTTTGCAATCTGGCACAGTGAGATTAGAGAGAGAAGACTCCAGGCACCTGGCTTGTGGGCTCTCCTCAGAAACATCCCTTCAGGGACATTCCAAACTCTCAAAAGTAGCATGTGCATTTATGTTTCAAAATATTTATTGTCCAAAGAAGTATTATATCCAAGAAGCAAGCCCCTTTAATTTAAACTTGTACAGGGAGGCAACAGGAGACTTAAGGACCCCAAGAGGAAGATGAAAGCATTGGATAAAGGCTAAGCGTTTGAGATATGTCTGAGGCTTGCTGGTTGTGGCTGATGCGGTGGCAGCAGCAACAACGGCAGTGAGAGTTTGTAGACAGGGAAGGCTTTCCCTGTGGGATATATATACATTTTTTCTTTTCTTTTCTGTTTTTTTTTTTTTTTTGGACATGGGCACTTGGTTGAGTTACCTTGAGAATACTTGGGCAAGTGAACAAGTAACTTTAAAGAGCACCCAGAGGCCAGGACTGGACTTGCATGGCAGAACGGAGATTACATTGTTTGGCTGCATGCTGGGCACAGCCATTGTGGGAGAGCTGCCATGCAGGCTTGGCTCTCAGGGTCCTAGACAGAGGCTGGCTCTGGCATGCCTGAGAAGTGGGCAGCCATTTCCGGAGAGATCTGAGCAACACAGCCTTTCCTGGGAAAGCCACTGCTTAGTCAATGCACACAGTTTGGCTAAGGTCAAGGTGTGTCTATTAGGTAGGCTGAGGAGAGCTTTAGGCTCCCAACAATGCTGGGTTTGAGGTGAAGAACGCAGCAGAGGCTTCCAGTCTCCATCTTGTATAGCTGTGTCAGCACTGTGATTAGCATCACATACCCCCCCAATCACCTGTTGCCCAGGCAATATTCAGCAAGATATGTGTGTGTGTGTGTGTGTGTGTGTAGTTTTTGTCTTGTAAAAAATATTTTTTCAACTATTTCCCCTTAGATTTTTCTTTTTTTAAATTTTTCTCATGTAAATATAATTTTTCATTGCTACATTCTTTAATAACAAAGGCTTCAATTTTCCTAGTTTTTCAGTTCCTGTTACTTGTTTTTTTCCCCAATTTTATCCCTTAAGGTTTTTTATTTGTTTGTTTTGGTTTGATTTATAGTACTTTTGTTATTCTACTCTGTTTGGTGGAGGTGGAGTCCTGTGTCTTCTCAGGCTGGCAAAAAGCTGCAGACATCAAGGGAGTCACCCAACCCACCCCCTCAGAGGTTGGGATTTGTGGATGTGGGTTACAGTTCCTTTCTTGCTCTTCACTCTTCTCATCCTTTCAGTCCTTTACCAAAGAACACTTTAACACCTTAGGTCAGAGGCACAGTAACATAAAGAGCAAGAGGAAGTGAAAGGAAAAAGTAGGGCAAAGAAGCAGACAAAAGGAAAACATTCATGAGGAAGGAACAGCAGAAAAATACTGGCAACATGAAAAAACAGATCAGAGCAACTTCTCCTCCAAAGGACTATGAGGTAGCTACTGCAGAGGATTCTACCTATAAACAAATGTTAAAAATGACAAAAATGGAATTTAAAATATTGATGGTAAAGAAAAATGAAGGAAATTGATGCCTGAGAAAATGGAAAATAATCAAAAGGAAATCTGAATAATTAAATAAGAGATGAAGGATATATGAAGGAAGTATGAAGGATATAGGAAGGATATAGCGGAGCAGAAGGAATTGAAGTAATTGGGGAATTTAAAGATGCAGTGGAAAGTATCAATAACAGATGAGACCAGGAAGAAGAAAGAATCCGAGTGGTAGAAGATAAAATTCTAACGGCAGCAATTCTCAACCTGTGGGTTCTGACCCACAGGAACTGTATTAAAGGGCCCTGGCATTGAGATTGAGAACCACTGCTCTAGTGGTAACTCAGGATGGTTAAAGACACAGGAAGAAAAATGAGAGAAAACGCAGAATATTCACTGACAGAATTCTGGGACTTCATGGAGTGTTCAAACATACAAGTTATAGGTATCCCAGAAGGGAAGGAAGAATGTTCCAGAGGAATGGAAGCCCTACAAGAGGATATCATAAATGAAAATTCTCAAATATCAACAAGGATTCTGAAACACTCCTTTCAGAGGGATATTGGACCCCAGGTCAAATCAACTCAAATAGATCTTCTCATTGTCATGAACTTTTTCAAAATTAAGATAAAAGAGAAAATTCTGCAAGCAGCCAGGAGTAAGGGCCAATTGACCTGCAGGGGCAAATCCATCAGGGTGACTGCGGACTTCTCAAATGAAACTTTTCAAGCCAGAAGAGAATAGTCATGTACATTTAATCTACTTGAACAATATAATTTTCAGCCCAGAATTATAATCCTACTAAGAGAAGCTATAAAATTGATGGAGAAATAAAATCACTTATTGATATGCAAACATTGAGGAAGTCTGCCAAAACACCAGCTCTACAGTATATACTTAGACCTATTATACACACTGACCATCACAATGGGCCACCAGCAAAGTAAACACCCAGAAACTAAAGGACAAAACCTAGCTTCCACAATGATGCAAAAGATAAAACTAAGCAATGGATTTTCACAAAATAAGATGAATAGAAGTCTACCACCCTTATCAGTTATTTCAATAAATGATAATGGCTTAAATTCCCCACTAAAGGGGCATAAGCTGACAGACTGCATAAAAAAAGCACAAGCCATCCATTAGGTGTCTGCAGGAAACACACCTAGCCTTGAAGGACGAAAACTCAGGGCTAAGGGATGGAAGACAATTATTCAAGCAAATGGAAATCTGAAGAAAGGAGGGATTGCAATATCATTTTCAGATACAAGTGGGTTTAAAACAACTAAAGTCAAAAAAGACAAAGATGGACACTTCATATTGGTCAATGGAGCAATGCAACAAAAGTAAATATTTATGCACCCAAAATGCAAATATTTATGCACCCAACTTAAATGCTCCCAAATTCTTGAAATAGACCTTAATTAGTCTGAGTAATATGATATCCCATAACACTATGATAGCAGAGGACTTTAGCACTCCTATTACAGAGCTGAACATATCCTCTAAACAGAAACTAAACAAAAAGACAAGGGACTTAAATGTGACCCTAGAACAACTGTGCTTGACAGACACACTATAGAACACTCCATCCCAAAACTAAAGAATATACATTCTTCTCATTGGCCCATTCTCCAAAGTTGGTCATGTCCTAGGACACAAATCAAACCTAAACAAAATCAAAAGAATTGAAATTTTACCTTGTATCTTGTCAGAGCACAAGGCAATAAATCTAGAACTCAACTCCAACAATAATTGTCATCCCACACAAAAGCATGGAAACTTAACAACCTTATGCTGAATGACAGTTGGGTCAAGGAAGATATAAAAAAAGAAATTATTAACTTCCTTCAACATAACAACAACGAAGTCACAGGTTAGCAAAAGCAGTGCGAAGAGGGAAATTTCACATTAGATGCCTACTTCCACAAAACAGAAAGAGAGCACATCAATAACCTAATGAATCATCTTAAAGAAATGGAAAAGGAAGAGCAATCCAATACCAAACCTAGCAAAGAAAAGAAATAACCAAAATTAAATCAGAAATAAATGAAACTGAAAAACAAAAGAATTATTCAGAAAATTAATAAAATAAAAAGTTGGTTCTTTGAAAAGATAAATAAAATTGATAAACCATTGGACAGATTAACCAGAAATAGAAAAGTAAAATCCTTAATAACCTCAATCATAAATGAAAATGGGGAAATAACAACTTATACTACAGAGATATAAGATTATTTCTGACTAGTACCATAAAGTCTATACAGAAATTTGAAAATGTGGAGGAAATGGACCTACACCTGGAATCACACCATCTTCCTAGATTAAACCAGGGAGAAATAGATCTCCTGAACAGATCAATATCAAGCACTGAGATTGCAGAAATAATAAAAAAGCTTCCAACAAAAAAAAAAGGCCGAGGACCAGATGGTTTCACATCAGATTTCTATCACACCTTCAAGGATGATCTTGTATCTATACTGCAGAACCTATTCCAAAACACTGAGAAGGAAGGAATCTTCCCCAACATGTTCTATGAAGCAAACATCACCTTGATTCCAAAGCCAGGAAAGGACCCAACTAAAAAGGAGAATTATAGACCAATTAAATTAATGAATATTGATGAAAAAATACCCAACAAAATCTTAGCTAATAGATTGCAGCTACTCATTAGAAAAACTAAACATCACTCATCCAAGGGATGCAAGGCTGGTTTCATATATGCAAATCCTAGTTTCCTAGCATTCTGGGAGACTGGGGCAGGTGAATTGCCTGAGCTTACAGGTTCAAGAAGAGCCTGAGTAAGAGTGAGATTCCATCTCTAAAAATAGCTGGGCATTCTGGCGAGCATCTGTAGTCCCAGATACTTGGGAGGATAAGATAAGAGAATCACTTGAGCCCAAGAGTTTGAGGTTGCTGTGAGCTATGATGCCAGGGCACTCTACCAAGGGCAAAATGATAAGACTCTGTCTCAACCCCTCCCCCAAATCCATAAATGTAATTCATCACATCAATAGAAGCAAAAACAAAGATCCTTTCAATAGATGCAGAAAAAGCATTTGACAAAATTCAGCATCCTTTTCTAACAAGAATACTTAAGAAAATAGGCATAGGTAGCACATTTCAGAAGCTGATTGAAGCCATCTATGATAAATCTGTGGCTAACATCATACTGAATGGTGTAATACTGAAAGCTTTTCCACTTAGAACTGGAATCAAACAAGGATGTCCACTATCACCACTATTATTTAACATAGTTCTGGAAGTTCTAGCCAATGCAGTGAGGCAAGAGAAGGATAGAAAAGGTATCTAAATGGGGGCAGAGGAGATCAAATTCTCTCTCTTTGCTGATGATATGATCTTATACTTAGAAAACCTCAGAGACTCAACCACAAAACTCTTGGAATTCATCAGAAAATACAGTCATGTCTCAGGGTATAAAATCAATGTCCAAAAATCAAAAGCCTTTGTATAAGCCAATAACAACCAAGTTGAGAAGCAAATCAAGGACACAATTCCCTTCACATTAGCTTCAAAGAAAATGAAATACTTATGAATATACCTAACAAAAGAGGTGAAAGATCTTTTCAAAAGAATTGTGAGACCCTAAGAAAAGAAACTGCAGAAGACACTAACAAATGGAAGAACATACCATCCTCTTGGCTGGGAAAAATCAACATTGTTAAAATATGTATTCTACTCAAAGTAGTCTACAGATCCAATGCAATCCCCATTAAAATACCAACACATATTTTGAAGAACTGGAAAAAAATAGTACTTAGTTTTGTATGAAACCAGAAAAAACCTGTATAGCTAAGGCTATCCTTAGGAATAAAAACAAAGTCAGAGGAATCACCCAACCAGACTTCAGGCTGTATTACAAGGCCAGAGTGATCAAAACACCATGGTACTGGCACAAAAATAGAGACATATACATATGGAACAGAATAGAAAACCAAGAATGAACCAGTCTCTACTTGCCATCTGATCTTTGATAAACCAAACAAAAGCATACAGTGGAGAAAATAATCTCTATTCAACAAATGGTACTGGGAGAACTGAATAACCACATGTAAAAGACTGAAGCTGGACCCACATCTTTCACCCCTTACAAAAATTGACTCAAGATGGATAAGAAACTTAAAGCTAAGACATGAAACAATAAAAATCTTAGAAGAAAGTGTGAGGAAAACTCTTGACAATGTTGGACTGGGGAAAGATTCTATGACAAAGACTTGAGTGACCAATGCAATAACAACAAAAATTAACAAATGGGACTTAATTAAGCCTAAAAGCTTCTGCACAGCTAAGGACACAAGTAAAGCAAAAAGACAACCTTCAGAATGGGAAAAAATATTTGCAAAATCAGACAAAGGGTTGATAACTAGAATCTACAGAGAACTACAATCAATCAACAGAAAAAGAGTAAACAATTCCATCCAGTTGTGGGCAAGAGATATGAATAGAACCTTCCCTGAAAAAGAGAGATGAATGGCTAACAAACATTTGAAAAAATGTTCATTGTCCCTGATCATCAGAGAAATGCAAACCAAAAACACCCTGAGATATTACCTAACCCCAGTGAGAATTCCCCACATCACAAAGTCTCAAAGCTATAGATGTTGGCGTGGATGTGGAGAAGGGAACACTTTTACACTGCTGATGAAGCTGCAAACTATACAATTTTTTTGGAAGGAAGTATGGAGAATCCTTAAAGAACTCAAATTAGACCTCCCATTGGATCCTGCAATCCTATTACCAGGTATCTATTATTACCCACACACACACAAAATAATCATTTTATCATAAGGACATTTGCACTGGACTGTTTATCACAGCTCAATTTACAATCACCCAAATGTGGAAACATCCTAAGTGCCCACCAACCCAGGAATCTATTAACAAGCTGTGGTATATGTATACCATGAAACACTATTCAGCCATTTAAAAAGATGGAGATTTTACATCTTTTGTATTAACCTGGATGGAGGTGGAACACATTTTTCTTAGTAAAACCTCACAAGAATGGAGAAGCAAGAATCCAATGTATTTAATTCTAATATGAAGACAGTACTACAAGAGGTAGAGTACGGGAATGAGGGATCATGGAGAAGGCGGAGTCACAGTGTATGTCACACCACTTGGGTGCAGAATACAATTATGAGAGGGACTTTATCTAACAACTGCAATCAGTGTAACCTAAGTGCCCTCAATGAATCCCAAACCATAAAAAACCAAACCAAAGCAAACAAACAAACAAAAAAAGAATGCTCTACATACATCTACCACTCTTCACAATAACTCCCAAGCAGATAACTTAATTTTACAATAAGCAAACTGGGGCTCAGTGGCTCAACTGGTCCAAATCTACTCAGACAGTAAGATGGCATGTAATTTAATTCCAAAGCCCAATAGGAAGCCCATGAATTATTATCTTGTACCACCTATAGAATCATTTAACTAAGCAAAAGTCATAATACTTTATTAGCTCAAAGGATGTGTTTCTGGACATAAGCATGCTGCCTGCCTGAATTATTCATTTAAGAATACATGTGTACTCCAGTAGCTCCCCCAAATAAATGAACAGATTTATGGTACATTGGAAGTCACTCTTTCTATTCAGATTCCTAGTCATCAGCGTATGACATGTGTTTTTTTCCCTTGGTTATTTTTACTTGGTCAATATTTATATCAATGGACTTGTATAAGTATTTTATTATCTGCTTACCTTTACCCTGAGACATAATAAGACCCAGCAAAATGGGTATATTGACTCTCAAAGCTCAAGCATGGTTTTGTTTTCCTTGTAGCTGAAAATTTTCTTCTCAGCAGGCATTATGGCTTAGAATGGTTCACCAGAATACAACATAAATGGCAGAAGCTTGGCCCAGAGTTTGCCAAATAATTTCAACTCAAAAGAGTGGGGACTCATTGACTAAGAGTGTAGGTATGAGAGGACTTAGAGATTGGTTAAATGTATATTACTACATTTTCTTACGCAAACAGTATTCAAAATTTATATCATATGTTAAAATTTATATCATATATGTCATATACAATTAGAGTTTAATTACATTAATTTACTAATAGCCCACAGATTGAGTATATGATGAAATGTGTGTCTGTGTGTGTGTGTGCATCAGAAACACAGTAGTATAGTAATGGAACACAGCAGAGAAGCATGAAATGGGCCATGTATGCAGATGGAATCCCTTGGTAATGCAGAAGAGCGTGAATGAACTTTGAGAAATAAAAAGTTTGCAATACAAAACTTTGCATGACTTAGTGACATTTATGTGACATAGATGCTGTCACATTGAAGAGTATTAACAGATAAGTGCATGAAAGGAAGGGACTGTCTTAGAATGTAATGATTTCTGTCACTGAGATAGTGCAAGAGCAGTTAGATAACTGACAAGATAATTTACTTAATTATTCAGTCAGCAAAACAATTTGAGGCACATACTATACATCAGGCACCATATTAGGCAGTGGAAACTCCCTGCTACCAAGCACTGTGATTTACACAGTGAGTAAAATCATAGAGAGAGGTTAGAAAGTGGCCATAATGACACCTGTCATTATGTGGCCATGATAGGAAGCGTAAGAGAGGCTTGGGGCTTCTCCCATTGGCCCTGCCTGTATGTTGTGTAAAGATCTCTGAAGACAGAAGATTAGAATGGTGTCTACAAGCTCAGTTTTTCATTTGGCGTTCCACCCTAGGTGCACAGCATGTGAGGTCCACTTGGGACTCCTTACTGATTCGGATATCCCAGTGGGTAAACAATCTAAAATTTGACATGTGACTTTTATATGCTACAAAAAGAAAAGTTTGACCCCTCCAAAAGAATTTTTAAAATGATTTTCAAAAACTGTGCTCAGAACCTTTCTGCCTTAATATGCTGACACCATCCCAACCAGTATTACCTACATGTTGCTTTATAACAAATATTGATTTTCTCTCCCTAATGTGCGGAGAAAAGAATAAATGAAAATCTTTGTAAATACATTCTAGGTTTCTGTGTAGGAAATTATTTTTTTTCACTTATGAAATATATTGCACTATATCCTCAGCATGACATAAACCAGTATCAACACTTACTCAAAAACAAAATGAAAATGCAATTTTGACCATGACAGCAAATTCATAAAAAGTCAAGCAAACCATGATGGTAAGTCAAAGCCATTAGGCTCCCTGAATACCAAGAGCAGGTGTGAAGTGAAAGGTTTTGTGCAACTCTGAAATCTCTGCAGGGTACAATGGAGCCTGTCTGGCCACACGATGCTTTTTCACCTTTATCCAAAGCACTAAGCTCTGTTTTTCTTTCAGCCAGTATGCATTGGATATAATGCATTATATCCAATATTTAATGAAACTCATAGTGTTTGGCTGTTATAATTGTTCATAAGCAAACACTTGGTTTCCCACCAAAACCAATTATTCTCCAAGTGCCTTAATTTCTTCATAGGTAAAACAAAGAACCAGCCTCATGTTTCCAGGGCAATGGAAGATGAAAATATGAAAAGTTAATACATCAAAGCTAAATGAGTATTTGCCAAAGAGACCTTACATAGTATAGTAAATATTGTTTAAAGATATAAAAATTTGCCTCACAACCTCTTTTTCTGGTAATGGTGGAGGTCATTTGTAATCCTAGCTTCTTGGGAGGCTGAGGTGGGAAGATCCTATGAAGCCAGGCTCCAGGCTGTAAGGGCTCTATGAGAATAGCCACTCCAGCTTGGGCAACATGGCATGACTCTGTCACTAAAAAGTAAAGAAAAGTTTCAAATACCTTGTTTTGTTGGTGGTCAGTGGTTTTTGTTTAAAATGTCATTTTTATGAATGTCTACATAAGTCAGGAGAAACGGAGAAACACGCTGAGTACACCACTTTTTACTGTTGTTTGAAGGATAACACATTAAGCTCGTATCTAACTAAACTATAAGGGCTCTTTGGAAACAAATCACATGGCTAGTATCTACCTGTTAGGCCATGAGACTAAAAGAAACCAGGTAGTTGATTTCACATTAAAGGGTTTTCTTGATAATGTGTGATTCGTAGAATTAGCATGGACATTAATCAAGATCCCCATAATCTTGAATTAAATGCCGCAAAAGTTATATTGAGTTTGCATTCTCAGAGCATATACACGGAGCAATTTTCAGAACAAACTGTTTATCCATTATAATATATATTTGAAATCTAATAACGAATCAAGAAATTGAATGATCTGCCAACTGATTTCTTGAGACATGTGAAATGTCCAAGTGTCATCATGGGCTTGATTGTCAAATCTGTTCCTTGCTCCTTGATTTATACAATGGTAGTTAAAGAAGAATAACACTGTCTTGAATCAACCCCCTATCTGTTTCTACATAAATTTCATACTAAACTATCCGGTATTATATATAAATTAAGTCCAAAGTAATATCTGATTTAATAATATTTTTGAGTTACAGTATGTCATAATATAAATGTTAATGTAATTTTTAATTTGCCTGGATTACCTTAAGTACATAGAACAATTTAAACATTGTGAAATCTGAAGTTTCTTCTCCTGGTGTTATTCTATTCATTTCTTGTTAGTCCCACCCTACTCATTCATGGTGCAGTTATTTGCCAAACTAGCAGATTTCCGTTATAGATATAAAGTTGCCTGCCCATATTTTAGGGACACTATTAAATATTTCATTTTCTTCAGTATATTTTGTGAGACTTTAAGAGGCCCCAGTAAACTCACAATTCTGGCAAGCTACTTTTAGCAAATAAAGAAGTATGAAGCAGTAAACAGTACAACAAACTGTATTTTTAAATTACCTGCAGTGAGACTAAGGCAATGCAGTGCATTCGTTTCAGAAACTTGACATAGACTTGATGACTTTGATTGTGGCGTAAGTAGGAGGTATTTGCACAGGTCACACAATCCATTTACTAGTCTATTTGATTTGTTGTAGTGCGCTCTTTAATGTCGTCAGTGTTTATGCTGAAAGTGCTGTCACTGGAGTGCTTGGGGTATGTTAATTGACCAAAACTAAATATTTCCCACTGTCCTAACTCTGGAAAATAAATACTGACATACCAAATTAATTTAAATAATATATTAGATGCATATTAAATATTTTAACACACAAAGTGTGTAGTACTCTATTTGCTACATGGCTGACACAAAAAACTAACAGACTACGGTTAATAGCATGAAAATAGAGAATAATACACCAAAATATATTAAGAGTAGAGTATAAATGTCTTAACAACAATTAAATAAGTGAGGTGAGGGCTATGTTAACCAGTTTGTTGTTAGCATTCCAAATTGTATATAAAATCTGCACATTGTACCCATAAGTGCAATAATGTACACAGTTATGATCTAATAAAAAAAAAAGAAGAATATTTAAATGAGCTGTAAAGGCAAATAGGTCTATCACCTCAATTATAATAAAAATAATAGAAAAGTTGTAACAGCTTTGTGATAATTTTCTCCTCTCAACAAATAGCTGACAGAGGGGAAAAAAAAAACAGTGTGTGGGCTGATAGTGCTGTCTTTAGAGGATATAATTTCATTAAAAAAATATTTTAAATTATGTGATTGTCTAGGCCCACTTACTGGGCATAATGTAGGGGTGTATGGCGCACCTTCTGGGTGTGAGACACATCTATAAGAGGGGCTCTACCAAACCAAATTCAAATATTGTGACCTGCTTGTTTGTATCCTCACATTAACCTGAAATAAAAATAAATAAATAAATAAAATCACCATAAAAAAAGAAATGGACTCACGTAAAATATACTGATAATTGTGAATTTTTTTTATAGAGAAAAATTCACACAAAAAATAAACGTTTATTTTCAAATCAAGCAAAATGTTTTAATAAAAGAAAAACTATATATGTATGTTTATAGTAGTTCATATTAAATGTAATGTAAATTACCTAAATAAAACAAATTGTTTTAAATGATTGGAATGTGCAATTTTTTTTATTTATTAGATTACAAAGTTAAGGAAATGGTTGCATTAGTAAAGCATGGTCTGGACATTACGTTTTAAAATTCTTATTACAGTATGTCAAAAAATGTATTTAATCTTCTTCACTATCCAAACCCTGAACATAGATCTCAAGCTTTTCTTTTATGATTAAAGTGACCAGCATACTAAAAATCATTTCTTAGTTTATTGTCTTATTCAATACAATTACTAACCACTGCAACATAAAGAGAAAAAAAGAGAAGAAAGCATCCTTTAAAAGGGGACAAAGTTGTAAATAACAAATTCCATTAAAAACCTACATTTAAATCTTATAAATGTTACCACCCAGAAAAACCAATGGTGTTGCCTTGCCATCTCTCACTGAGCAGCCTTACGTGGATTGCACTTGTCCTTTTCATCCTTCATTTGGACAGGAACCTCTTAACTATTTTCTTTCATGATTTTTCCTCTCTCTTGTCTCTACTGCAGAACATTGATTCTCCCTCCGCCTTCCCCATCCTCACTCTCCCCCGTCCCTCCCTCCCCCACCTCCATCTTCTTTCCCTCTCCCTTCCTTTCCTTTCCACCCTCTCCCCCGTCTCTTTTCCCTCCCCTCTCCCTTCCTCTCCCTGCCCTCCACCTTCTCCCCATCTCTTTCCTTTCCTCCTCCACCCTCTGCCCCCTTCCTTCCCTCTCCCACTCCCCCTCGCGCCCTCTCCCCTGCATCTCTCTCTCTCTTATCCCTGTAGACTCTGCAGCAAAAGCTACCACAGTTGTCTCATTTTTATAAGACTTGCAGATGTCTGCCAGTGGCTGATAGGAAATGCTGATTGAGAAAGGGTTTATCTACTTTTCATCCAAAATATGTGAACCATTAAGGAAATTATAAAAAGCAGCAACAATATACTCTGGTTTTATTCAGAATCTCTCCCTTAGTGATTATTAAAAGGATGATATTTTTAGCCAAAGAAAGCAAAATGCATCTGCGGCAGCTGGTTTCCAAGGAAACAGAATAATTTAAAACCATGTGGAACTCTGCTCTCTAATTTTCATCAATCCCCCTTCATTCCTGGAGGTAGCGTTACTCAGATTTTATAATTTCTAAAAATATATAGAAGCATTGATTTATTTCCTCTAACACATTTCAGGAGATGACTATCTGGTCTTATATATCCCCTTAAATTCTAATGGGGGGATGTATCTATTACACCCATCATTTTGTTTCAAATACTAAAATCAGAAAAATCCATTAATAATTAGAAACATAGCACAATTTTAGTATTTTATAATTTTTGAAATTTAGAAATAGTTGAAAATAAACTGTGCAAGAGTATTTGCTAGAGTCAGTATGATTTAAGTCTGTAAACATGTTACTAACTATATTTAGTACATTTAGGAAACTTAGGGTAGGTCTCCATATATTTAGACAAATTTTACCCAATATTCAGTAGTATTTCTGCCCCACTTATTTTAATTTTGCAAGAATTGTGTTTGTGTCTTTATTTAAAGACAAAGGCCATCTTTCAAATAAAGACAAAAGGATGATAAATAAATAAATTTGAGAATGAAAAAAGGAGACCAATAAAACCTTGGAAATCATATATTAATTTATATTAGTTTATGATTCATTCAAAAATATGTATGGACAAATTATTTACATCATTGAAATACTTTTATTTTATTATTATTATCAACAGGTATTAATTGATTATCAATGTGCCCAAGTCAGTAATATTTCTTAAAAACTCAATTTTTATGAGGTCCACCCACCCTTAAATAATCTATGTGTATGAATTAAAATAATTATAGAATTAAGCGACTTATAGTAAATTATTTTCCAGATGTTTTTACTGTAAGTTTGTTATTTATTCTATGTATTTAGATCTCTTCCCTATTTTACCTAAGGGAAAATGAAAATAAAAATACTGGGAGATATTACTAGTAAAGTAAAATCTTAACTTTAGAACTATTAGCAAATATTGCCTTGGGGATACTACCAACAATTTAAAAGCTCTGATGGAATTCTAACCTAAATTATTCGGTACATGAACCCATCAATGAAACATGCCTGTTAAGATGCTATTTTTTACAGCAATGTTCAATTCTTCAAAATTAGGTTTCTGAGCTATACAAAAAGAAAGAAAAAGCACTCAATCTAGGTTGTTAAATGCAGATAGGTGAAGGTTTAGTTATCACGTACGTTTAAAATTTACTGAACAAAATGATGCAACTACGACGTAACAGCATGAGATTTACCAAGAAGAGTAAGTTAAGAAAAAAGACTTACATGTACACAAACCATTCACTCTAAATAGTGTTCAAAGAATCTGCAGCCTATAGAAAAATCTCCATTCACCGTATTGTAAATATTTAAAAACACCCCATGAAATTGTATACAGTTTATGCAGAGAAGGCTCCATTTTCTCAGGACCTGTGGAATTTACCGAGCTTTTCTCATCCCTCCCGTGGTTCTTAACAACATAAGCTTGAATAAAACAAAATTATAAAAGACACATGTTGACTCATTTTATCTATTAATTTTGCTTCCATCACACTTGCTTAAAAAGTTATCCAGAATAAGACATGCTTCTGGGTTTTCTTTTCTTTTTTTTGAATCAGTTAAGGGTTCTGCAGGGAAAGAGAACAGCTCATTGCAGAGCTTCAAGTAACGGAAGGGGCATGCTTTGAGAAATTTTTCAGAATGATTTTCCTAATATAAAATGGCTCAACAAAAAATGAGAAGCATTCTCTTCCAGAACTAAGAAGAATTTTCTTTTCTCTTTCCTTTTTCTTTCTTTCTGTTCTTTCCTTTCTTTCTTTCTTTTTTTTCTTTTCTTTTTTTTTTTCTTTTTTTGCTCTTACCTGTAAATATGGTTTCTGCACTTCGGCTCCGTCTGAACACACTGAAGCGTTCACTCCTCCCTCCTCTATCCATCAGGCAGCAGCCAGCCAATAACAAAAGCCAGATCCTGGCATTCTTCAGCTCATGCTCCCTGCTTTGCTTCCATGCCTCGTTCCCTCCCACCCCCACTCTTTTAGAGGACAAATCCCTGCAGCTGGGAAAAAGGAAGAGAGTGGAGAAAAAAAAAATATGGAGAGGAAAGCAGAGATCCAAGATATTTCAGAAATAGCAGGTGACTTCAGCTGAAGTAAAATGTCTTGCTTTGTATTTGGGAAAATAGGATTAATCATTGCCTTGTCTGCCTGAAATTAAAGCAAAATAGTCATAGTAAAACCAAGGTACGTTACCTATTTTTTCAGCTTCCATTTATTTTTCTCAGAAGAAAAATTATCTCTCATTGTACATTTTGGTATGTGGATAGAGGACAGAGTCTGAATAGCAAATATTCAGCAGAAAGACAATTAAAATGAATCAAAATGCTTTACATTGAGGTTGCACACTATTCCCAATACAGTCTCTGTTTGGCGGTGCTTCCATTCATTACCAGTTTCAGGATTTAATCAGTATGAAAAATATATTTCAGCATAAGTATTAGAATATTCAAATATTTCAAAGTTACATGGTTTATATTACTTTGGATTCCTTAAATGCTAGCCTCAATTTGTGAGTAATAGAAATGGTTAAAGATTAAAAAGGGATAAGCCACTTGGTTGCCATGTTTCAAAGTGACTAACAGAACTCAAATTCTATTCTGGGGAAAAATCCTTTTACTTCTGAACTGATGTTGAACATGTATAAGAGGATAATTGAGAAAAACATCACCTTAGGAACAAAGCAAATTCATCCACAGCTTCAAAGACATTAATTTTATTTGTTTATGTGGTTTCTTTGGTTTTTTGTAGAGACAGAGTCTCACTTTATTGCCCTCAGTTGAGTGCTGTGGTATCACAGCTCACAGCAACTTTCAACTCCTGGGCTTAGGCAATTCTCTTGCCTCAGCCTCCCAAATAGCTGGGACTTCAGGCACCCACCACAATGCTCAGCTATTTTTTGGTTGCAGTTTGGCCGGGGCCGGGTTTGAACCCATCACCCTTGGTATATGGGGCTGGCACCCTATTTACTGAGCCACAGGTGCCACCCCTGTTTATGTGGGGTTTTTTAGACAGAGTCTCACTCTGTCTGACCCTGGGTAGAGTGCCATGGTATCACAGTTCACATTAACCTCAAACTGTTGGGCTCAAAAGATCCTCCTGCCTCAGCCTCCAGAATAGCTGGAACTACAGGCACCCACCATGATGCCCAGCTAGTTTTTCTATTTTTAGTACAGACAAGGGTCTAGCTCTTGCTCAGGCTGATTTGGAACTCTTGATTTCAAGCAATCCACCAGCCTTGGCCTCCCAAGATTGTTTTTAAAAAACTGTGATACAAATAATAACTCTTCATGATAAAATATATATATATATGTATGTATGTATTATTAATTGAGCTTTCTCTACTAGAGGTGGTCTGAAAAAGTTTCTTTGAGGAGATATGTAATATTTTGGTTGTCTCCACTATAGGGGTGTGTACTTGAGATATTTATAAGCTTTACTATTCAATTTCTTAAAGCAATAAACAAGACCAGAGGAAGAATAAGGACAGAAAAGGGTCAAATAAATAGTCTTTAACTCTAAGAGTACTGCCATGAAGGAAAATCACTGATAGTCCAGGAAAAACTGTACAGTAAGGGCATAGAGGTGTCAAACTTGTTAAAAGGAGAGAGACAGGTCACTTAATCTGAAACTGACTTCAGATGGAAGCACCTGGATGGTGCTTAGTTTGCACTGCTATTGGGAGTACCTCTGGGAGGCTCTGCTAGAGACTAGGGGGGAAGGTTGAACTATCTTATTCCCACCCCCTAAGTCCTCATTGGGGAACACACTTTCAAAGTGTCTGTGTTCCCCAATAACTGAAAGCCTCCCTAAGACAGATAGCATTTCTTAAAGTCCTTATTGGGGGTCATTTGCATCAGAATTGTTAGGGAAAGGCTTATCAAAAGTGAATAGGCCTCCCTCCAGATTAATAAGTAAGCATATGAGGGATTTCTGAATCAACTTTTTTTTTTTTTTTTGAGATAAAGTCTCACTTTGTCACCCTCCGTAGCGTGTCATGGAATCATAGCTCTCAGCAACCTCAAACTCTTGGGCTTAAGCGATTCTCTTGTCTCAGCCTCCTGAGTAGCTAGGACTGCAGGAGCCCACCACAATGCTCAGCTATTTTTAGAGATGGGGTCTTGCCCTTGCTCAGGCTGGTCTGGAACCTGTGAAATGAGGCAATCCACCCACCTTGGCCTTCCAGAGGGCTAGGATGACAGGCGTGAGCCACTACGCCCAGCCAGAGTCAACATTTTTAGCAAGCTCCCCTAGGTAATTTTTATGCCAACTATGCTATAGTCAGAAACTTGTAGATAAGGGTTTCCTGGACACAAACTCTAACTACTCTCTGTTCGGGTCAGTGGTTCTCAACCTTTCTAATGCCATGACCCTTTAATACAGTTCTTCATGTTGTGGTAAGGCCCAACCATAAAATTATTTTCATTGCTACTTCATAAGTGTAATTTTTGCTACTGTTTTGAATCATAATGCAAATATCTGATATTCAGTGACCTCTGTGAAAGGGTCATTCGATCTCTAGAGGGATTGGGACCCACAGGTTGAGAACCACTGGTTTAGGTGATGGGTGCCACTTTCCCAGAAGGAGGAAGAAAAAGATTTGGGAGCAAAATAACACACTTAACTTGCACATTTTGAATTTTTTTTTTTTTTTTTGCATATCCAGGTCAAAATATTAAGTAGTCTGTCCAATTCATGGATAGATCTGGGGTGTAAATCTAATTTAGAAGTCTTAGGTACCTAAGGCATACCTAAAGCAATGAGAATGGCTAAAGGCTTTAGGGGGATCATATCCAAAATTTATAAATTGTAAAGATATTCTGAGGCAGAAGTATCCCTTGAGCTCAGGAGTTTAAGACCAACCTGAACAAGAGTGAGACCCTGCCTCTATTAAAATAGAAAAATTAGCCAGGAGACATGGCAGGCACCTGTAGCCCCAGCTACTCAGGAGGCTGAGGCAGGGGGAATGCTTCAGCCCAGGAGTTTGAGGTTGCTGTGAGCTAGGTTGATGCCACAGCACTCTAACCTGAGTAGCACAGAGTAAGACTCTGTCTCACAAAACAAAAACAGGAACAAAAAACAAACAAACAAAAAAATAGTGGAAATACAAACCAATTAAAAGTAGTCAAAAAACCCTGAATAGATATTTCTCCTAAGAATACATAAAAATGCCAACAGGTGTATAAAACGATACTTAATTTCCTGATCATTATGGAAATGCAAATCAAAACAACTATGAAATACCAACCCATACGCCCTGTTCGGTTGGCTGTTATCCAAAAGCTAAAACACAAATGCTGGTGAGGGTATGGAGAAGAGGGAACCCTTGCATAATGTTGGTAGGAATATATATTGGACTCTGCATTGTGGAAGAGTAGTGAGGTTTCTAAAGAAATTCTAAATAGAACTACGATATGACCCAGCCATCCCTCATCTGGGCATTTATTAGAAGGATATGACACTAATACCTTGTAAAGACTATCTGCACTGCCATACTCATCATAGCATTATTCACAAATAGCCAAGCTATGGAAACAATATAAATGTTCAATCAATGGATGATTGCATGAAGAAATGGTGGTACATACATACAGTGAAATATTCTTCTGCCCTAGCAAAGGGCAAAATCTTGCCATTTGCCATAATATGGATAAGCCTGAAGGTCATCATGCTAAGGGAAATAATCCAGACCCAGAAAGAAAATTATCATGTGATCTCACTTACATGTAGAATCTTTTAAAAAATCAAATAAATTAAATATTTAACATAGACAAACAATAAAGCAGTGGTTACCTGGGCTTGAGAAGGTGGAAAATGGGGAGATATAGGTCAGAGAATATAAATAAATGGCTATTTAGGATGCAGAAATCTAGAGATATAATGTACAGAATGAGTATTACATGTAATAAAATTGTACTGCATATGGGATTCATGCCAAGTGAGTAGATTCAGCTACTCTTGCTGCACAAAAAATGGGTAGCTATGTGAGATGACAGATATGTTAATTTGCTTCACTTTAATAATATTTTACTACCTATATGCATCTTCTAATGTCATATTGTATATTTTAATTACAGACAATTTTTTTTTTTTTGAGACAGAGTCTCACTTGTCACCCTAGGAAGAGTGCAGAAGCATCATAGCTCACAGCAACCTCAAACTCTTGGGTTCAAGTGATACTCTTGCCTCAGCCTCCTGAGGAGCTTGACTACAGCTGCCTGCCACAATGCTCAGCTATTTTTAGAAGCGAGGTCTTGCTCTTGCTCAGGCTGTTCTCAACCCTGCCTCATCTTCCCATAGTGCTAGGATTACAGGCATGAGCCACAGTGCCCAACCTAGACAATAAAATTTATTTTTCACAAAAGAAAAAAAACACTTTTTATCAGAATTAAAAATGCTGACTGACAGAATTCGTCCCGTACCTACTAAATTAGAATCACTGGAGTGATGTTTAGGGAACTTGATTTTTTTATGTTTTCCAACTAATTTTCTTTGTATTCTAAAGTTTGAGAATCACCACTCTAGGAAGAAAAGTAGATTGAGAAGGAAATCTGGGAATTTATTTAACTTTTAAGAGCAAACAGAAAGCTGAATGAAAAAAGATGCTTAGGGGGAAGAGCTACCCAGGGGGGATGCAGGAGATAATGGTGTAGTAAAACTCAAAGGGGTGAGAGTCTCAGAAAGATGCCCTAAAAGGTTATGGTGAGGTCTACTGTCTCCGTATTCCAAGTGCAGTCCACTGATGTCAGCTTAGACATCTCAGGGGAGCTAATTCTAATGCAAAATCTCTCGGGCTTCACTCCAATAAATGGAATTACATTCTGCATTGTAACAAGATCTCCAGGTGAGTCACAGTCACCTTTAAGTTTTAGAAACAGTGCAGTCACCTACGGAATTTGACTTTTAGTTCTTGGTGAAATGAAAGTGAACAGTTTCAATGGAGTGGTTGGACACTGCAGGCAGACCACATAGTTGTAAAAATGAATGGGAGATGAAGAAATGAAGACAAGTTTAGTGTTTGTACACACCCAGAACCCAAGTCTTCCAGCAAGCACGGCGATCACTAAGCCATCTCTTCTGTTCCAAGAAACCGAGTAAGAGCAGAGGCAGCAATTGAGCCGTGCTTGCTGCCGCAGGTCTTACCTTAGACCACTCAGCTGACAATGTGACATGATGGAAATATCAGAGGCTGATATTGATAGAGGGAGACACTTTCCTAAGGAGCAATGACAATGGGACCCTGGATGTCCATGGGAGCTCACTGCATGCTGCCTTGCTTACCCTGAAGCAAAGGTAACGGAGCTTCCGAGAGTGTGTCAGAGTGACTTGAAAAATCATTCATGACAAGGGAAACACTGCAAAATATCTGTAAGTTAAGAGAATCGTGATTAAATAATAAAATATTTTTAAGAAGCAGTAAAATGGAACACCAAATAAAGAAAATTACCAATCTTCAAGGAAGTCTAAAATTAGAGCAAGTAGTGATAGGAAGGGATTTCCATATTGGACGTATTAACTGGGTGAAGGCGTCCCCACTGATCTGTACAGGTAAGGTTTAGATAATGTAAACGACCTGTAAGGAAATACATGAGGCCTGGCACAGACCAGATGATCAAATAATAATTTCTCATACCTAATTGGCCAAGGAGACTAACTTAATGAAACCTGTACTTTTGAATGTCAAAAAATCCCAACTGAATAGAATTAGGAAGATCTTGAGGAGTGATATTACAGATTTATCAAAAATTATGTAGTGTAGGAGAGGAAGGGAGATAAAAGAAATAATAAAAATAGTATTTAGTTTGGAAGCAAGAAAACCGTAACAAGGAACCAAACTATCAAAAATAAAAGACCTTCAAATAAGGACTAGTGAAACTATGCAATTTCTCTGATCTTGCATATAACATAATTTCTTTTCTCTCACAAGGTGGAGAAAGTGACTTTTCATTCCAGTCTTCACTGAGAAATTCATTAAAGAACTCCTAAGGTAGCTTTTACAAGTGAGAGGCAGAAGTATCAAATCCAAACGTGACAAAGAGCACTAAGACTCCTATGTGTACTGACCTAATCAATACATGGGTGGTTTAATTCCTTTCAAGAAAGACATAGGATAACTGAAAAGTATGTGTAGGAAGGCAGGTCAAGTGATCATTGGAATTAAGGAGGTTGCAATGAGTTTGACTATGAGATTTAATAATTTAAAACTGACAAGACAAAAAAGAGAGGACATAATTCAGATCTTTAAGATATTAAGGCATGTAGTTAATGAAAATAGAAATTTCTTTACCCAATTTTAGGCAACTTGTGTACTTGAGAGGGAGATAATTTCATGAATCATAAATCAAGTGATTGTTTCTACTTTCTCACCTCACAAACTATTTACATCTTAATAACCCAACATGGAGGCAAAATGTAATAATTTAGACTAGACTGGTTTTAAAATGATTTAATGTTTAGTCTCAAGATTTGGAAGTAGTGGAAGAATTATATTTTACTTAATATTTAAGCTTGCAGAGCATAGCTTGGTGAGTGGCAAATAATAGATGTTCAATAAATGTGGAAAAATAAAAATTCATAGTGGTGACAGCTGAGTTGACAGGAAATGGAAAAACAAGAAAAAAGCAAAACTAATTAAGAAGGAAAGGGAGGGACACCTTATGAGAGAGAAAGAGAGAGAGGCACAAATCAGAACTGTACAAAGAAATTGATCTTTTCTTACCTTTAGCGTCCCCTTAGAATTATATAACTCTGTGAGTAATGCCAACCTCTGAACAAGGAGGGGAGATATGTAATAGATCCCTGAAATACACAAGCCATACCAGCCTCATAAACCAGACTGGAGACTGACAGTTTCCTTTGGTGTTCATCTATCTAATAATTCTCTGTCCAGAATATCCTGCAACGAAAAAAAGTAGAGGAGAACAAAATGATGCCAAACTCCTTAATAGAGAATAATTTGGCAGATGACTATGAGAGAGAGCCCAACTAACATGGAAACATGCAAAGTGCCTCTAAGATCCCTGCTGATTTTTTGGTTGGATATCAGAGCCAATAAGTTGAAAGGATGCTTGCATTTACAGCTGGTGAAGACTACGGAGACAGCCTTTACTAAAGTGTGAGTTGGCTTTCCCCCAAACATTACATTACCCTTGAATGGAAAATTGATCGGATGACATATGGTGATAACATCTGCCACCCATGGATAAAGCTGTAGTGCCATGTGGGTGGTAATGGAAGCTGTAATAGTAAGGGTGGAGAATTTAATGACAGTATGTAACACGGAGGAAAGGAACAGCACTCTGAGAGAAAGGAACAATTTGTGTAAATCTTTATGATGGGTACTACAGGACTATACATCCTGCTCTACGCTCATCTCACAGTGAATGATAGAAATGAAAGATGCTTTGTCTTTTTGTTATCTCCAGGTTGATCTCAGCCATAACCCTCAGGGAGGCATTTCTCCCAGATAGTATTATGGGTAGGCACTCTTACCTTTTCAGTAAATAGATAATTATTACAAATTTTCGATGATAATAGCAAGAAATTGCTCTTCTGAACTATTTACATCAAAGACAAAAATGAGAGTAAACACTTTACCTCTAAGAATTTCTAAAAATATACCATTGCATGTGCATATTCAGGAAGTAAAAGAAAAAAGTCGCTACATAATTAAAAATATTGTTTTATAAATGAGAAATTTAAGATTATTTCTTTTGCTCCATCCTTGGCAGAAGAAAATAAGTGGTATCTGCAGCTTCACATTGCAAATGAGATTTATTTGTGAAACAGCTAAAAGAACAAAGAAAAGCGTGCCATGCCACGCTTGCACAACCATGTGAGGCTTGGCCAGAGTTTCCTGTGGAATTCAAATTTGAAATGGCAGCAGGCATCCTGATAGACTTGAGCCTGTAAAAAATTTTCAGGTGAATTCTCTACTTCACAACCACCAAAATGTTCTTAAAAGGTAAGAATTCAAATATAGCATTTGAATGTTTCTTGATCAGTTCAAAGGTAATTTTATGTTTTGTTGAATGTCAATAACTAACTTTTAGCTTTCTTCTTTCCTAAAGTGAAAGAAAGTGGGAGCTGGTTCATGGTGCAGTTCTGATATGCAGCAGACCCCAAACTGGCTCTTTAAGGAACTCCACAGGCAAGTAATGGAATACCTCAACCAATTTTTTGTTGTTGTTGTTCTTTCATTATCACTCTCACACATATTTTTAAAGGCTTTTCATCTTCCTATTTTTTATTTTCAGTCTTGATCTTGCCAAAGCAGATGCCATGAGGTGCTCATTCTCATTAGTAGTAGTTAATTATTTTCTGATAACGATCAGTTTGCAGCTGTAAATGTACTTAAAGAAAAAGACGAATAATAAACTCTCAACTTATAAATAAAAATTAATATAGTATGTTTTATGATAGTTTCTTCTTATGTTTTTGGGTTTTTTTTAATTGTTGATACACAATAGATCCATAGTATTTCCCCCCACCCTTTCTGGTCTCCAGTAAGCACCAATCTACTCTCTGTCTTCATGAGATCTACTTTCTTATCTCTCGTGTATGGGTAAGAACATGCAATATTTGTCTTTCTGTACTTGGTTCATTTCACTTAACCTGATAACTTCCAGTTCCATGTCTCCTGCAGCAAATGACAGAATTTCATTCTTTTTCATGGCTGAATAATATTCCACTGCGCATGTATGCCACAGGTTTTTTTTATTCATTCATCCATTGACAGGCACTTAAGAGAATTCCTTCTTTTAGCTATTGTGAATAATGTGCTACAGTAAACATGAGAGTGCATTCATTCTAAGTATTTAAAACAAAATAGTCATTGATTAATGAAGTTATATAAGATTAGCTTTATGATGTCTCAGCATTCTACTTTTGTGAATTTCAAGAAAAATTCTTTGTGACTAAGGCATGTACTCTCTCTTCAAGAGGAGTAAATATTCAAATCTCTGTCATTATAAAATATTGGTACCAGTGACATTGTAGAAAAAACAAGAATATAAGGTCATTTGTTATCTCGTTGTGAAGATAAAAACATACCTTAATATTATAGGAAATCTATATGACATTACTAATTTATAATATTCTAGTTATATTCCATAATTTAAGTTCTGAGGAGTCACATAATTAGATATTTTTGGTAATCTATATGAGAAACATTTGAGACTCCAGGTCAAAAAATAAATAAATAAATTCCTGGTATCACTTCACATTGGCAAAATCAAAATCATGGAGATTTTGACTTATAAATCTGTATTTTTATAAGGTAAAGCACAGTATATTAATTATTTGATAATGATAATTTCAAATTAATACAAATGTATAACAAATAGACAATAACTTCCATGTGTCTTTCCCTTAGATTCAACAATAACCAACTCATGATATTATTATTTCATTCAGACCCTGTACACTTCTCCTCTATCATATTAAAGCACTCTGTGGGCATCATATGATTTCATCCATAAATATTTCTTATTTAAAATACTAGAAAAATTTAAAAATTATCATTATCTCTCCTAAAAATTAACATGCTGCCAGTGTTTACATTCTCATGAGTCTTGTAAGTATTTTCTTGGTTTTTGTTGAAATCAGCGTCCAGAGAAGGTCCATTCATATAGGATTGTACAATGCAAGTGATCTCTTTTAATCCGTAGGTTGACTCAAATCACCTTTCTCTTTTCTCTCTTTTATCCTTCCTTCCCTTTTTTACTACCTATTAAAATAATGAGATATGATAGGTTAAAGAGCATATGCATGTCCATTTCCTCAGATCTTACCAAATCCCTTTATTTGGGATTTGTGTATGACCACCAACAGCTATGTTTAAGAATATTTGTTTCTTTTTTCCACAGGTTTGGCTGCAGAATATGTTGTCAAACTTTTGAATTTTTGTCATCCATTTAAGTGAGACATGAAATATAGAAAATTTAAATATGGATTTTATAATATAAGATTAGATCTAGTAAATCATAGATATTTTCATGAAAGAGGTGAAACACATGCTAGGATTTTAAGTAAAATATGATGCAGGATGCTTTTGTTTCTGTGATAGAGTTTGAGAAAGATTTTCAAAGGCAGAAAGCAGAAGCTAATTCCAAGAATTAAAAAGAGATAAGCTTAGCAAAATATAGAGACCCCCAAATCAGTTTCTTTTAAATTATCTGGGGTTTTTCTTCCCAAAGGAATATTATTCCCTTTAGGGAGAAGAAATCGAGAAGGAGTGGATCTAGGTGTAGGGGTGAAAAGAATTTTTTCCTAGGGTACAGGACTGAAGGGAACAGAGGTAAAAGAAACCAGTGTAGCTGAAGTTGTATTTGGAGCCTCTGGATTCAGGTGCATATCTAGTATTGTAACTGGGCTTTAGGAAAATATCTCTGTATATTAACAAGAACCTAAGAGTAAGTGAATCTAGAAACTTGGGGTGTGAAATCCAGTGTTCTGCAAATGAGGCAAATGCCTTCTTTTAGATTAAACCATTTACATTTAATGTAATTACATATATATGTATATGTGTATTTATACACACACATATACACATATATAGGTATATAGATACACTTATTTGTTTATATGTCATCTTATTGCTATAAACATATTCACATTTTTGTGTTTTTTCTCTTCTCCGTTTTTTTTTTTTTTCCAGATAGAGTCTCACTTTGTTGCCCTTGGTAGAGTGCTGTGGCATCACAGCTTACAGTAACCTCCAGCTCTTCAGCTTAGGTGATTCTCTTGACTTAGCCTCCCAAGTAGCTTGGACCACAGGCATTCACCACAATGCACATCTATTTTTTGTTTGCAGTTTGGCAGGGGCCGGGTTTGAACCTGCCACCCTGGGTATATGGGGCTGGTGCCCTACTCACTGAGCCACAGATGCTGCCCAACTTTTTCTCTTCTATTTCATCATTTGGATTAGTTAAACATTTTTATTATTTTTTTCTTCTATTAGTTTGTTCTTCATGCATTATTTTATTACTTAAATAGTGGTTACTCTACAAATAACATTTATTAGAGTCTAATATAAATTAGCACTTTTATTTCATTCTTCAAAATGCTAAGACTAAGTACCTGTCTCTCAGCTTTTGTACTGTTGTTGTCATGCACTTTAACTACAGTACATTAATATATCACAGGATATTATCATTATCATTATTATTATTTTATTCTTGAGAATTCATCGAGGGTACAAGAAACCAGCTTACAATGATTGCATTTGTTAGGTAAAGTCCCTCTTATAATTATGTCCTGCCCCCAAAAGGTGTGTCATACACCAAGACCCCCACCCCCTAACTCCTTCACTCTGTCCGCTCTCCCCTTTCCCTACCCCCCACTATGTACTAGGCCATTATTTGTTCTCACATCAAAATAGAGTGCATAGGATTCTTGCCTCTCCATTTTTGTGATGCTTTACTAAGAATAATGTGTTCCACTTCCATCCAGGTTAATACAAAGGATGTAAAGTCTCCATCTTTTTTAATGGCTGAACAGTATTCCATGGTATACATATACCATAGCTTGTTAATCCATTCCTGGGTGGGGGATGGTTAGGCTGTTTCCACATTTTGGTGATTATAAATTGAGCTGCAATAAACAGTCTAGTGCAAGTGTCCTTATGATAAAATGATTTTTTTCCCTCTGGATAGATGCCAAGTAATGTAATTGCAGAATCAAACGGGAGGTCTAGCTTGATTTCTTTGAGAGTTCACCATACTTTCTTCCAAAAAGGTTGTATTTTAGTTTGCAGTCCCACCAGTAGTGTAAAAGTGTTCCTTTCTCTCCACATCCACACCAGCATCTGCAGTTTTGAGATTTTGTGATGTGAGGCATTCTCACTTGGGTTAGATGATATCTCAGTTGGTTTTGATTTGCATTTCTCTAATAATTAGGGATGATGGGCATTTTTTCATATGTTTCCTAGCCATTTGTATGTCTTCTCTAAAGAAGGCTCTATTCCTCTGTCTTAACCATTGATATATGGGATTGTTGGCTTTTTTTATGTGAATTAATTTGAGTTCTCTATAGATATAGGCAAAACGCCTCTGGCCAAAAAAGCCATTTGAGAGAGAGCAGTGAAAAGACTTTATGCAGGCATACTTGTGAGAAACTGAGGCAGAATTCCATAGGGCCAGGTTGACTGCGGGCCTAACTTGCCCAAGGCTCTGGCTGGAATGGCATTTCCAGAGATGTCCAGACTGCATTAGGAATTAAGTTTGACTTTATAAGGCCAATAAGAAAGCCTTTTGGAAAACTGGCCAGATACCCATCAGTAACCTTTCCTGATCTGTTGTAAGTGACGAAGGTTGCTTACTGATGGGTCCGGGAATGGAATTGTGCTCGGAAACCTTAAGAGAAGAGAAATTTGCCCAATGCATATAGGTATCTAATGGCACAAATGAAACCTGGGCTCATGAAAGGCTTTTGAGAAGTCCAGCCTGAAAATTCCTTATAAAAGATTCCAGCAAAACCCCCCTGACTTAAGGCCTACGTGGGAGTAGAGGTTTGCACACAAATTCCTGTATGCCCGAGAAGTTTCTTTATGCCTTGCTTAAAGAATCGAAGTAACAGCCTCTAAACTGGCAAGGTCAGTAAGCACATGTATTCAATCTACCTTGTTCCTCCATAGCATCAGGCTTCATCAGATAAGAACAAAGAAAATAATGACTGACAACTTGTTCTTCATTAAGTTATATTAAACTGGGTTATGTTGAAAGGGTTATGCTTAAAGGTGTTTGTTGGGTGGATTATCAGATTACTAGGAAGGAGCTACTTACTGGGCAGGTGGTCACAAGATGTTTAAATGGATTAATGAAGTCATTGATGTCCAATATACATGTGCAGAGAGAAGTCATTGATGTCCAATGCGCATGTGCAGAGGGATTGTACTGAATGTTAATGAGGTCATTGCTGTATGGTGCACATACACAAGATTGATTATATAAACCAACAGTAAATAAAGAAAGCTCACCATTTTGCCTGAGCGAGCAGATGGTCACCTTTATTTAAAACACAATTTCAATAAGTGTGCTTATTCTTCGTGACATCACTTTTCCGTGAGACCCTAACAGCAACATATAAAGGACATTATTATTATTATTTTAAACATTATAACTTCATTTATAGCTCTTGATTTTTCAGTATCCTTTCATTATTTCTGCTAAGTAGATGTCAATCTTATTGTTGTTCCTGTGTTCACATTGTATTTGTAGGTGTGTATGCTTTCAGGCTACATTAAAAAATGTATTTTTTTTTTATTTTAAATAATTTTACTATGATTGATCAATTGATACTTATTTAACTATTTTTGTGGTTGTAGTGCTTCTAAAATCTGTGATTTCTTTCACCAGCTTTGGAAAGTTCTTGGCCATTTTGTCTTTGAATATTCTCTCTTTTCCTCTTAAGGAACTTCAATTTCCTGTGTGTTAGGTTTTTTCACCATGTTCTGTATATCTATTATATGCTCTGTGTGTTCCTTTTTTTTGTATTACTTTAGTCTGAATGTTTTCATTCTGTTATTTCTTCCAACTCACTAATTCTTTGTTTAGCTAAACCAGTCTATTATTAAACCCATTTATTGTGCTTTCAAATGTAGTGTTTTTCAATTCTAGAATTTTCATTTGCTTCTCTTTGATACAGTCTAAATTTTTTGAAATTATTTATCTTTTTATTTATTTTCAGGTACATGTTAATTAAGGTTGTCTTTAAAATTTATGTCTGGCAACTTCAGTTTGTTGGTTAATGAATGTTTCCTGCCAGGATTCACAGATACGTATCCTCTGACAAGATTCAGCAGCTGTCCCAAGGGGAGAAGTGATATGAAGAAAGCCATGCTCAATGCTCACCTCTACTGCAGCCCAATTCAGTCTCCCTTGCTGTGCAGGATCTGATTCCTCAAGTCTTGGCTGCCTTGACAGCTCACCAATTTCTTCAGACATCTAAAAAATATCTGTTTTTTTTCCTAGTCATTTTCACAAGTAATAGTATTTGCTATGAGCTACTCCATTATATATGGAACTGAAAGTTTGGCTCAACTTTTTCAATCTTAGAGATGATATGAGACATAATTTTATATCTAAAACTAATGAAAATATGTAACAATAATAAATATTTCTGACAATACCATAATTAAATATTGGTTTTTTTCCTTTTCCCCTTCAATAGTAAAATTAAAAGCCTTTTACTTTATATTTGATGCTGCAGAGAGTAATGAAATCATAGTCATTTCTCAATGCCCTAATTCTTAATACTATCTATTTAATTTATTACTGGCAAAATTTTTAATTGAGCAGTAAGCATCCACTAGAAAGATAGCTACTCTCAGTATTTATAGCATTTATAGAATTTTTATATAACTGCAAAATATCTTCACCAAAAAGTTACTTAGTACCTCCATTTTTTAATAGGAAAAAGCCAAGGTTTGAACCCAATTCTGACTCTTTCCACTAACAGCAAGAACTATTACTGAGTATATAAAAATATGTTTATTGTAAGAAATACATTAATAGAATTGAGAGTGAATCTGAATGATTTTTTTTCCCCAAATGCTAGATATTCTGAAGTATTTTACCTTTATTTACAACTTCTTGACATATAATTTAAATTCAGTTTCTGAAGCTGCTGATGAGAAAATATGCCATGTTTGAAAGCAGTTTATAAACATAATATACAGGATATATTATTCAATCCCTGACGATAACATCCCCTTTGGCATGTAAAATAGAATCATGTATTTTTTATATTTAATGTGCAACATGACATTTAATTTTTTTTATCTTCTCCTCTTTCCTTCTAATGCAAATACTATAATTTTCCTGTAATTTTTTTTTTCTTTTTCTCTTTGGCAACATAGTTATGATCACTGAAGGGGAGGTTCAAGATGCCTCCTTCATGTCTCTATCTCCAGACCTTCAGACATATGGAAGGTTTACCTTCAGGCCCAAGCATGCAGTTGCCTCAGTGGACATTGAAAATTTTGCCAAGGCAAACATTTTTACTCATGCTTTATAAGGGTTTTCTGTGTGATTTATTTTTAGCTGACTTTTGCTAGTATTTTTCCCATACACATAATTTTCTTTACCTGCCTAGCAAAGCCTTAAGTTCTTTTTGAACCTAGAGGACAAAATTTTCTATATAAGATAATTTCCAAACTGTTAATCTTATATGCTATTTCTTAATGTAAGCTCAGTCCACTTGAAAATACCTAGAAAGAGAAAGCACTCCATAAAGAGGTGAGAGAATAGGAGTCATAAGGAAGATTGGCAACTCTAATTCTCATCTGATAGCTGAGGGTATAAATAAGCTAAATCTTCAGTGATTATCAGTCTCCTGACCCTCCACATTACAGGATCCCAGGCTTATCTTCTGATCCTCTTTGCTTTGACATACTCATCTTGCCCAAACATCTGTAAAAAGAGCCCAACTTCTAGACCTATTTTTCTACATAACTGTGATCATATTGAGTATGGCCATTGAAGAAGATTCCTTATTTCTAGATTCCTTCCTTTTACCACCCCCTTCACTTCCACTAGGAGGAACTCGATAAAAGATATATGCCTATAGTTGCAAAACCGATGACACTTCATTTTTATTATTTCTTTCTCTGTACTCTCCTTCAACCAAAAAAGGATCATAGATTGGAAATTCTGAGAGTTCCTCAGGAAAATGTGATTTAAAAAAACCTTCTTGAGCCTGCCAAAATGCACATTTCATAAGATTTGTAGGTAATTGCACTTGGGAAATAACTTTTTGGCCTAGAGTAAATAAATTGGTCTCGGGCCAATACTGGGTCTCCAGGAAAGGTTGCTTAAAAAGGAAACTGTAAGGTAGCTATGATGCAGGAGTGACTGAATACAATACAGACATCTTCCCCTTTTAAATGACATTAGCATAGAAAAACATGTACTTTTCCAAATATAAACACCGTTTTATTATGGTTTACTCTTGTTTTAAGGCTTTACGCTCAAATGATGGAGGGAAGAAGACCCCCTCCCCTCATTTTCATGAGGTGTTGCCCACTGTGTTCTACTCTACTTTAAATTCTAATGTGGGAAATAAACATTCCTCGCCAGATAGCTAGCTCCCTGGTTACCACGCAGGTACAGCTGCTGAGCATAGCACTGTTGCAACTAGTTTTGACACCAGTCATTTGTGCTTGAAGAAATGTCTAAATTTTTGCTTCTCTCAAATCATTTCACACTCTTATAGCAAGTGGGATTTTTATTCTAACATACATTTTGGGTCAGACTAGAGCCATTTTTGGGAACCCACCAACACAAATGTTAATAATATGCAGATCTGGCATTTCCTAAAATGGCATTGCATCAGCCAAGCTTCATTTCCTGGGGAGGTTGCTAAGACAAATCCTAAATCTTGCCAAGTTTCCCTAATGTGCTGAGTAGACCTGATGTTATCATATGGGTGTTTATGAGGAGTCAAATCTCTGTACATACATATTGATAATCTCCTTTTGGTGTGTTTTTCTTGACTACACATTTCCATAAAAATACAAATTTTGAGTGGTCTCAACAATGTGTATTCCCTTTTAACAATATCAACCACAACATTTTTACGTAACTTCTCACATGAAAGTCAAATAACTTTCTGTTCTTAGGCAACAGAGGCAACCAGATAACCTAGATTCTGGTTCTTCTGTTGGTGTTTTTTGTTTGTTTGTTTGTTTGAGACAGAGTCTCACTTTGTCACCCCGTAGAACGTCGTGGCATCATAGCTTACAGCAACCTCATCGTCTTGGGTTCAAGTGATGCTCTTGCCTCAGTTTTTCATTTTTAGTAGAGATGGGGTTTCATTCTTGCTCAGGCTGGTCTTGAACTGGTGAACTCCAGCAATCCATCCCCTTTAGCATCCCAGAGTGCTACAGTGACAGGCATTGAGCCACCATGCCCGGCCACTTCTCTTGGTTTTACGGTTCATGTGATCTACCCCTGCCCAAACTAGATTTCTTCTTAAAAGTTGACAAATTAGGCACTTCTATCTGAATGCCTCAGAAGTTGCATTTCTTCCCTGCCTTGTCAACTGCCATACCTTTGTTTTCAGAAATTCTAAGCTTATCATAATTCCGTAACTATGTGATACTTTCTCACTTCCATGTGTTTATGCATTTGCCTTGCTCTCCTTCCTTAAAAATACTTGGCACCCCAGAATTTTAACTTCTAATAGCCTATATGGACTGGAAGCCTTACCAATAGCATAAACAATTGATTAACACATATTTTGTATGTTGTGTGTATTATATCTTGTATTTTTACAATGAAATAAACTAGAGAAAAATAAAATGTTAAGGCAATCATCAGAAAGAGAAATATTTACCATTCTTTGAGTGGAAGAATTTTGAGAAGTCAAAAGTTACATGCAGATTTTTAACTGTAGGAGTCATACCCTTATCCTCCACATTGTTCAAAGATTAATCATAGTAGTTTTTTTCCCTCTAACAATTCATTATACTTTGTTTTACTTCTTTAAGATTTCCTATACTTAATTTATGAGTGTCAATCCTTTCTATGTCTTTGATAATTTTAAGCATATATATTTAAACTTTTGAAATATTGTTCTTTTGCTTAAAAGGCTCAGGTACAAACCGTGGGCTAACTGATGTCTGTTATTCACATTAAGGTATTTTCTGTGATAGTCGTAAAGTTCTTTTATAATGCTTAGATTTCCTAAAAATTTATTTTACCTTTTCTTTTCATTTCCATTTAGGTCCCTCCAGA
>NW_003852485.1:4495509-4496424 GCF_000181295.1 Otolemur garnettii | reverse complement strand
GGGGGGCTTTAAATAAAGACGATATGCAAATAAATTAAAAGACAATAAATATTATGAAATTTTAAAAAATCTTGGCAAAATTCCACTTAAAACATATGTTCTACTGGGCGGTGCCTGTGGCTCAAAGGAGTAGAGGACTGACCCCATATACCAGAGGTGGCGGGTTCAAACCCAGTCCCGCCCAAAAACTGTCAAAAAAAAAATATATATATATATATTCTATTTATGTCCACATTCTAATGAGGGAAAAAAGTACATGATGATAACAATAAATTGTATCCTCATAAGAATATTTTGAGAGTAGATTTATGTATATTTTATATACAAATATGAGTAGACATCATCGTATTTATACTGTCACACATATTATACTTATCTTTATATAGTATTTCAAAAGTTATTGGTCAAAAATATTTTTGGCATAAACACTGGATATTCCATCTAGGTGAAATTAGACAAAAGTTCTACAATGAACCAAGTAGGTAATGAAGGTAAGCTAAAAGTAATTTGACCTTGCAGTATTCAGAAAAGAGAATGTCCATGGAACTTTGGGAAGAAACAGCTTAGTACTAGAAGCCCCTTGAAGACAGGAACTCATTCGTCACTGTTTATCATCATGGTCAGATATATAAAAATGTGTTCTAATGTATATTTTAATAAACAACACTACTCTATATCTATTTATATTTTGAATCAAGACCAAATAATGTACTTGTATTCCTCTAAGTTTATTTCAATTCACAGAAAGTGAAGACTTTGTTCAATGAACACAGGGCAGTGAGAGGAGTTATTTTAATGATGACTTACATGAACTTAGAACAAATCTTTTCTAAACTTTGAATTGGTAGCAAAGAGTCTAAATGCTTGTATTCTTCTCTGTAAAGTTCACAGAAAATCAGAAACTAGTAAATCCCA
>NW_003852485.1:4469358-4495081 GCF_000181295.1 Otolemur garnettii | reverse complement strand
CCACATTGGGTGTACATGGCTGACGCCTTAGCCACTTGAGCCACAGGTGCCGAGCCTGAAGGTTTCAGTCTTGATGTTACAGAAGCAGTGAACAATGAAACAAGTTGAGCAAATACAGCCCCAGATAAAAACAGCTGAGTGCCATAGCTTGCACAATACCCAAGGTAAAATTAGACATGCTTATTACAGGGAACTTATATGAAAGTTGCCACACTAACTTTTGAAAACATTCAGACAATATCACCTGGAGGAAAAGAAAGAAGAAAGGAAGGAAGAGGAAGAGAATGGAGGAAAAGAAGGAAGGAAGAAATAAGAAAAAAAAGGAAGTAAAGAAAGGGAGAAGGAAAGAAAGTAGGAAATACATATGAGAAAAGAAAAACATCTGCCAAATGGAGATTAACAAATTCTCACCTAGCTGGATTTTTCTTTGTTATTTTTATGTGGTGGGAAATTTGTGAGAAACAACTTAATTTTATGTACATAAAATCCAGTCCACACACAAACCCATTTCATTTATTTGCTTCTTTGTTAAGTCAAGAGCTAGGTTTAGTAGTATATTTTCTACTTAGTAGCCTACCTGGAAAAAAAAAAATTTCTGACAAAGGTAATACAAAATATCAATATAGACTTTCTTTAACAGAATATACACTTGAAGAAACTGTTAGGGGGCGGCATCTGTAGTTCAGTGGTTAAGGGTGCTGGCCACATACGCCTGGGGTGGTGGGTTTGAACCTGGCCTAGGCCTACTAAACAACAATGACAACTGCAACAACAACAAAAAATAGCCAGGCATTGTGGTGGGTGCCTGTAGTCCCAGCTACTTGGGAGGCTGAGGCAAAAGAATCACTTAAGCCCAAGAGTTAGTGGTTGCTCTGAGCTGTGACACCACAGCACTCTACCGAGGGCAATATAGTGAAACTCTGTCTGAAAAAAAAGAGAGAAAAAGAAAAAGAAACTGTTATTAAAAAAAAAAAGTATGTTTTTATGTATGCTCTAATGAGAAGGGATAGAAATTTTCTTACTTTATTCCTTTGGTTTCTGGCTAGGTACAACCAAAGCTGTGAGACTTCACAAGGCAAGACAATAACAAAGCTTTGCCAAAGAAAAGCAGCCTCTTTCCTATTATTTCTCAAGCAATTGTGGGAAGAGTGTGGCGAGTGAGCTGTCAGAGTGATCACCTCATTATTTCTTTCAAAACCCAAACAATGTAACTCCCTGGCACATGGCGAATAGAGAAACAGAAGTGATATATTCAGAACCCAATCAGACTTATTTCGGGATGGCCTTAATGACTTCATTAGATTCCCAAATAGGAAAGGATTAAAAGTTGGGGAGGAAAAATGTCACAGAAATTCAAAAGTTTTAAGGATGTATAATGTTTTCAGCAAACATAAAAAAATCTTGATAAAAGCCACATGGAAAAGCAGCAGCCAATATTGCTTACTTATCATTGTGCAGTTAAATAAAATATGTTTGAGCATTTTCTAATTTTTTCACGTATTCATATATGCAACTGATATGGAGAATAATGGTTTATATTTCTAAGAAAGGGGATAATCCATTTATAAAATATGAAATACTCTTGATGTTTTCATGAAACTAAGGGTTTTAAAAGCATGATTTCATTTTATTCGAATGACACTTCAAGGTATCATGACCTCCAATTTATAGGTAAAAAAATGACATCAGAGAAATTAAATAAATTGCCTGAACTCACCCATTAGGAATTTGAACATGGAAAAATCTGGCTATCAAAGATATGTCACTAATCACTTCGAAAAACCATGAAGGAGTCTCTTCCCGGTAAAAGACATATACACCATATTATGCACCCAAAACCCATTCCACTTTTAATCAGATAGGAACCAGAGCCATATCAGGCTTCCTCAGAATAAATACCTCAAGCAAATCATCATTTTTCCCCCCTTGAATTGAAATCTTTATCAGTAAACAGAGATTTTTAAACTGAGTACTTGATTTAAGATAGCTTACTATCAGAATTTTTTTAAAGTCTGCACAATTACTTCAAAGAAAATGTTAAAGCTTTAAGTAAGATTCGATGAGGTCATACATATTAATATGAAACATGTAAGAAAAGTACATTAAGACACATCTTGCCAGGCACAGCTGCTCACACCTGTAATCCTAGCACTTTGGGAGGCCAAGCCAGACGGATCATCTGAGATCAGAAGTTCAAGACCAGCCTGAGCAAGGCTGAGACCTGATCTCTAAAAATAGCTGAGTGTTGTGGTGCCCACCTGCAGTTCCAACTACCTGGGGCAGCTGAAGCAAGAAGATCTCTTGAAGCCCAGGAGTGTGAGGTTGCTGTGTGCAATGATGCCACCATGGCATTCTACCCAGGGAGACCAAGTAAAACTCTGCCTTAAGAACAAACAAGCAGACAAAAAAACTTCACATCTTTTTTTTCAGCACAGTTGGCTGTCAAGCACATGGCATCAATGTTTGACACTAGTTAATAAATAAGAGAATCATAATTGCCCCCACTTAAATCGTATGGCATGTACATGAGAGAGTACATAGCATGGACTTTAGGACCCAACTTTCCATTTGTGTGTGTGTGAGTGCGCGTGTGTACAGAAAGAATTCTAGGAGAATTGTATCAAAGTGTTTATAGTTTTATTTCTGGAGATAAGGTGATTTATTTCTTTTCATTTGCTTATTTATATTTTCAAATTTTTAGATAATAAGTATGTGCTACATGAAATTATTTAATAGTTTAGCATAATACATCATTGTTAAAATGTCAAAACTTCAAGAACATTAAAATCCTTGGCTTGAAGCCAAAGTTCGTTTTATGACTTGGAATCACTTTCTACACACAGATATCCTGCCAATTTAAGCTCAGAGAGAAGTAAGAGCTCTTTGGCAGAAAAAAGACAGCACCTTTCCTGCAAGTGTGTTCTGTCAGACAAACAGTAATGCTGACTTCAGGGTGGGATGACATCTAGGGAACTGTTTCTGCAGATAATTGCCAGTTATTTCCTTCATGGTTTTCTCCCCTGCATTTTTTTTTTTTTTAGTACACTGTTCTTGGCATGTGTGTTGCTTTACAAATCATGTATGTTTCCCCAGCATGGAGAAGGCACATTTCAGCTACATGTAAGACAGTCCTGATTTTGAGCACCTTAGCAAGAGACATTTTTTCAGGGGGCATGTAAATAATACACTTTTTCCTCTGGAAAACAATGGCCCAGTTTGAAACGTTGGATTATGATTTACCTCGCTTTTCTTCTGCTAGTAATTAATAAAGTGACTTCATAGTTACTAAGGCTTAGGACAGACAGGGAGTCAGTGTTTATGGTCTTACACAGATCAGAAATGTCTACATCCTCCACCAGTATACTTCAGTTTTGGGAAATAGTCAACTACCTCTGTGCAGTTCCAATAGAGGCAAAATCAAGGCAGATTCTTAATCTTTGGGCCTTCCAGAGTACTAGGATTATAGGCATGAACCACCATGCTGGACCAGGCTTATATGTTTTAAACGTCACTGTACAAAAGTTCAAATTTTCTGCAGAGCTATTTTAATGCCATTTAATAGTTCATTTTCCTTTGACCTAGTAATTTCACTTTGGGGAATATATTCCTAGAAAATAACTAAAAGCAAACAATTAATTTATTCCAAGCTGTTAATACAAAGCTGTTTATGTGAGGGAAAATTTGAAAGTAACTCAAATGGCTGATAATAAATGATCATCCAGTGAAATTAGTGTTTGATATCAGGAACTACTGGCTGGCTTATTAAGCTGCATGAACTATGTCAATACAGACTCACAGTTATTAAATAATGAAGTGAAATAAGAACATTCATGTGTAAAACCTGATTGAAGTCACACAACCACGTACGTGAAGAGTTATCAGAAGAGACCATGAGAGCAAGGGAGGGAGTGAATTCAGATTTATTGATATATTGAAGACCTCTGAGTTCCATGGTCTTTCCATAATGTATTTCTTTTAATCTCAGCCCAACCTTGAAAGACAGATATTATTTATCCAATTTCTATGCAAGAGGTCAAGGATCTTGTACAGGGTCATAAAGCTGGGTAAGTAACAGGGCTAGAATTCAAACCCTGTCTGGTATCCTAAGTCCATTGTGTCCCTGTTCATCATAGTGAACCCATTTTCTGAAGTTCTTTAAAAAAACTCTAGTCTTAATCACGTGATCATTCAAAATGGATTTATTGGTTGAATGCATTTCAAAAATGTGTTAAAATATATCCTTTTAATGTTAATTGGCACCAACTTTTGCAGTCTTAGCATTAAAAAGCCTGCTTACATTTGTTTGAGATAGCATTTCCCACACCAATAAATCCTATGTGTGTTAACATATGTACGCGAGTGTATGCGGTAACTGTTAACAAGCCATAGAACCCCAGTTCTGCAAAAGAATTTGAGAAATATTTATTTAAAGTTTTGTGATCACTAGACATATTCTTTTGAGGGCAAGTATTAAAATACTTACATTTACAAAGGTTATCTCTACTGTGTGTATAAACCTCTGTCTGAAGCGACACAGAAAATTAAATGTAAATTATGGAATTGCTCAGAGCTTAAATACAAATAAATCTATTAAATATACTATATCCACATTTTCTCTCTCCCTTAGAGCGGTAACTGGCAACTCTTTAAATATGAGGATAGAAAATTACCATGAGATCTGAGGTTAATCTCCCCTGCAGTAGTAAGTGCATGGTAAGTTATTCTACAGATAAGGATAAGAAGAATTTTGATGTTTTGAGGGTCAATGAATTAGCCATCAAAGTAGATATGAGGAAGAAGTGTGGATGAGGATTCTGAGTCCATGAGGTGGCAGTTTCTGGATCCAATAACTAACCTAGCATCTTAGTGGGCTGATTGTATCAGTGAACTTAAAGACATGAACACCAAAACTGTCACCCTTTGGAGTTTGGTGAAAGGGAAAACCTCATGACTATGCATCATTTAGAAGCCCGATGTTTTGCCAAAAACATGACTCCAAGGTCTATGGTAGTGGCCATACTAGAGGATCCATTCTCTCTTTGTAACCTTTGGGTTCAAGTATGGTTTTGACAGCCAGCCTCTTCTGAGGCCATCACAAAGCATCACAGATAGATGTCTGGGATGTGTGCTGTTTAACCACAAAATCTTCATAATCCTCTCCTGGCTCCATAATTAATTAATTAATTTTTCTCTCTTTTTCTTTCTTTCTCTGTCTATTTTTGTTTCTTTTATATATATATAAATATATATGTATATATATGTATGTATATATGTATGTATATATGTATGTATATATGTATGTATATATGTATATATATATATATATATATAAAGATTTCAGTTAGGTACAACTAGTGATTTTGCTATACAAATGTGACTTGAAGGCAGATTTCAAAGGGTTATTGCCTTCCCCTCCCTGTAGTAACTGTGGTGTTTTCTTGGTAATGAATGATTTTAAATCCTCTATTATGTGGGCTCTGCTGTGACCAGCTCCTCAAGTATGTCCAGCTAGTGGTGCTTTATATATATAGTTAGTTCCATCCATTCTCTTTGAGCTTCTGGAGAATTGAAGAATCATTAGTCTTATAGACACAGGCCACTTTATCTGGGGGTCTTGCCACTGAACAGGGAATGTTTACATCAGAATGATAATCATAAACTCAAAGACCTTTTACCACGTGAGATGCAAATAGCAAAGACTAGTTTTCCTCTTCAGTGGTCGGAAGGTCAACACAGGACTAGGACATATTTGCTGTTCTTCTTTAGATATTGTTACTAGATATCCTGGGCTCCTGGGATGCATTACAGGGCCTGGTGTGGGGAATTAGAGGAGGTATATTACTTGACCTATTGCTGTTTCCACCATGTGCTGTCACCACCATGAAGATGGCCTGAGAGAAGGTAACTCTGAGCCTACCTCTCAGATCAATTAAATAGGAACTCCTTGGGACTGGGTATTATTTAGTTTCCTAGATGATATGGGCTGAAAACAAATTATATAGAGAGGCACATTTATTATACACGTGAAGCATGTCCTATACCATATTTTGTTATTTAGACCTTCGCTCATCTTTGCAGCCATATTCTGATCTGCAGATTTTAACTCTTGTCTGGTTGATTGTGTTTCTAATTCTGTGTTGTTTGTGAAACAGTGAGCATTGTATGCTAGGTCATCGAAATATAAAATCTTGTCAGTGATCAAAACTTTAACTAAGGAAGTATAGGCATACCACAGAGGTATTGTGGGTTCTGTTCCAGACCATTGCAATATAGCAAATATCACAAGAGGGCTAGTCACATGGATGTATTGGTTTCTTAGTGCATATAAAAGTTAGGCTTATATTATATTGTAGTTTATTGAGTATGCAGTAACATATATTGAAAAACAATATACATACTTTAATTTTTAAAAAGACTTAATTGCTAAAACATGCTTATGCTCATCTGAGCCTTCAAGACCATTTTTGCTGGTGGAGGACTTTGCTTCACTGTTGGTGGCTGCTGACTGATCAGGGTGGTGATTACTGAAAGCTGGTATTGTAAAAGCAATTTCTTACGATAAGACAATAATAAAGTTCACCACCTTGATTGGATTTTCCTTTCTCTGTAACCTGTGATGCTGTTTCTTAGCATTTCACCCACTACAGAACTTCTTTCAAAATTGGAGCAATCTGCTGAAAAGGTGCTGCTGCTTTATCAACCACGTTTACATAATATTGAGATACTCTAAATCCTTTATTGTCATTTCAATAATGTTCACTGTATCTTCAGCAGGAGTAGATTCCACCTCAAAAAACCACTTTCTTTGCTCATTCTGCTTCTCCCTGAAAAGCAACTCCTGATCCATTCAAGGTTATCATGAGACTGAGGTAATTCAAACTCATCTTCAAGCTTTCCTTTAATTTTAGTTATCTTGTAGTTTCCAATGCATCTGAGTTACTTTCTCGACTGGTTCAGAATCCACAAGGATTCATCCACAAGCTTCGGAATCATTTTCTTCCAAATTCTTGTTAATGTTAATATTTTGACCTTCTCCCTTGAATCACAATCATCCTTAAGGACATCTAGAATAATGAATCCTTTCAAAAAGGCCTTCAATTTACTTTTCCCACATCCATTCATGGAATCCTTATTTATGGCATCCATAAATATATTTCTTAAATAATAAGACTTAAATCTCATAATTATTCCTTGATCAATGAGCTATAGAATGGATGCCTCATCAGACATGAAAACAACATTAATCTTATTCATCTTCATTAGATTTCTTGGGGGACCAGGTGACTTGTCAATGAGCAGTAACAGTTTAAAGGGAATTCTTTTTCTGCCTGGTAGGTCTCAACTGTGGGTTTACAATGTTCAGTAAACCATGCTGTAAACAGATGTGCTTTCATCCAGGCTTTTTTGGTCTCTTTTATAGAATAGATTTAGCATAATTCTTAGAATTTTCAAAATGGTAAATGAATATTGACTCAACAGAAAGTCACCAGCAGCATTAGCTACTAATAAAAATGTCAGCTCACCAGGCATGGGGCTCATATCTTAATTCTAGTGCGGTGGGAGACTGAAGTGGGTGAATTGCTTAAGCCAGGAGTTCAAGAGCAGTCTGACCAAGAGGAGACCCAGTCTCTACCTAAAAGCAGAAGAACTAGCCTGCGTGTGACAGGCACCTATAGTCTCAGCTGCTTGGGAGACAGAGGCAAGAGAATTGCTTAAACCCAAGAGTTTGAGGTTGCTGTGAGCTATGATGCCATGACACTTTATCCAGGCTGACAGAATGAGACTGTCTCAAAGAAAAAAAAAAAAAAAAAAGAAAAGAAAAGAGTCAACCTTTCCTTTGAAGCTTTGAAGCCAGGTATGCACTTTTCTCCTGTTACAGAAGTTCTCAATGACATCCTTTTTCCTATAGAAAGCTATTTCTTCCTCTACCTTGAAAATCCAGTATTTATGCTATTTGTCTTAACTAGATTCTTTAGATAATTTGCTACAGCTTCTACACCAGCACTTGCTGCTTCATCTTGAACTTCTACATTATATAAGTTTCCTTTTCTTGAACTTCATGAACCAACCTACTCTAGTTTCAGATTTTCCAGCAACTGTCTCACCTCTCTCAGTCTTCATAGAATTGAAGAGAGTTAGGGGCTTCCTCTGGAATAGGCTTCAGCTAAAGGGAATGGTGGCTGGTTTGACTTCTATTCAGTCCATACAACTTTCTCTATATGAAGCAATAGCCATTTCATTTTCTTACCATCTGTGTGTTCTCTGGAGTAGCACTTTTAATTTCCTTCAAGAAGTTTTACTTTGCATTCACAATTTGAGTAACTCTTTGGCACAAGAGGCCTAGCTTTTGGCCAATCTCAGCTTTCAACATGCCTTCCTCACTAAACATAATCATTTCTAGCTTTTGATTTAAAGGGAGAGACATGCAACTCTTCCTTTCACTTGAAACCTTAAAGACCATGGTGGAGTTATAAACTGGCCTAATTTCAACATTGCTGTGCCTCAGGGAATAGAAAGGCCAAGCAGAGGGAGAGAGACGGGGTAATAGCCTGTTGGTAGAGCAGTGAGAATTCATAATATTTCTGAATTAAGTTTGCTATTTTATATGGGTGTGGTTTTGTTGTCCCCAAATAATTACAATAGTAACTTCAACAATCCCTGATCACAAATCATCATAACACATACAATAATAGTGAAAAAGCTTGAAATATTGAAATAATTGCAAACTACAACACAGAGACCCAAAGTGAATGCAAGCTGTTGGAAAAAGTGGTGCCAATAGTCCTCCTTGACAAAAGGATGCCACAAATCTTCAATTTATAAAAAAAACACAGTTTCTGTGAAATGCAAGAAGGCAAAGTACAATAAAAGGAACTATACCTATGAGTCTTTACTTCCTACCCATATGGTTCAGGTTATACTCACAAAAATTGACTGAAAGTTTCGTGAGACATTGCAGAGAACACTTTAAAGGCAGAAAATAAAAATGCAATGGAATAATATAAACACAAAGAAAGAGATTAGTCCTGTAATTTTTGTAAAAAATCTTCTCTCTCTGAATTATGAGTATTAGCTAAGACATTCATCAAAAATTATAATCTATTAGAAGTTGTGTAGAATATATGGGTTCCCTTCCAGTAGAAAAAGCCTAGATGAAAATCAAAGATTATTATATCTTGTCTGCATAAAAAGCTTGTAGTTCTATAAAAAATGCAATGACCTCAAATTAGACCTTATTACCCTACCTGCTTTTCCGGTGTCAGACCACATCACCTACTCAGACAAAGCCTTCTCAGCCTTCCTACCACACAAACACAAATGCCTTCTTTGTTTCATAATCAAAGACATGAAACAGTTCCCAGATGCCCATTTGCACAGCGGGCATGCTTTCAAACTTCCCGCCTGACTTGATAAAGCAATAGCTGTGCCAAGTCACCGCCCTGATATCTGGGATGGTCTTAAGTAAGCCTGTATATCATTTTGGTCTTTATTTTCCTTATCTGTGAAATGAGAGTTAAACTGGTAGCTCACAGGCTAATTATGGCCTGAAGACATGTTTTACTTGACAGTGCTTTTCTGTGTATATAAGTTGTCAACATTTAAAAATTGAAATGTTTACATAAAAGCTCACAGGGGAAGCTACAAGTTATGAAGGAAGAAAATCACAGAGGATGGAAACAAATCAAAAAATATATCAAATTCATGGATTGGCAAAATAAACGTTGTTAAAATGTCTATACTACCCAAGGTGATCTACAGATTCAATGCAATCCCCATTAAAATACCAATGTCATTTTTCACAGATCTAGAGAAAATGGTTCTACACTTTGTATGGAACCAGAAAAAAAGGCTGAACAGCCAAAGGGTTCCTAAACAAAAAGGACAAATCAGAAGGTATGACTTGACCGGACCTCAAGCTATACTACCAAGCTATAGTAACCAAAACAGCATGGTATTGGCACAAGAACAGAGACACAGACCATGGATCAGAACAGATAACCCAGATATAAACTCATCCTCATCTTGCCATCTGATCTTTGCCAAAGCAAACACAAACATCCACAGACATACGTCAGGGGAAAGAATTCCTATTCAATAAATGGTGCTGGGAAACTTGGATAGCCACAAATAGAAGATTAAAGAATGATCTGCACCTCTCATCACTTGGAGAAATTTGCCAGTTAAGGAATGTAAAAAAAAAAAAATCTTATTTTTCAACATTATATAAAAGAAATTTTTTCAAAACACATCATGCAATTTTAAAAAATAATTTACTAAAATGTAAAAATTGCCTATCAGTGAGGCATTTACCTAATTATATGTAATCAAAATTATTCCAAAATAAAAATTCTTAAAGTTGTGAAAATGAGTAAAAAAGAAATAAAGCCCATTCTTACTCACTGTTGTAGTAAAAGAAATGAAGTTGGAGTCACAGATTGCTAGATAAACATTACTGCACTTTGATCCAGACTTCAGGGGACCTAGGACTGAATTAAAATACCTGTTTGAAAGATTTTTGTTCTCACATAGTTCGCAAATCAACCAGGACATGATTTCTGTTATGTTATGGACAGTGCTTCAAAGGAAAATTATCATGTTCAAACATATACTGGTAGAGAAGGAAATCAAAATAACCTCTTCTTTAATTTTTTCTTTTGAGACAGAGTCTCACCAGGTTGCCCTTGGTAGAGTGCTGTGACATCACAGCTCACAGCAATCTCAAACTCTTGGGCTCAAGCGATCCTCCTGCCTTAGCCTTCTGGGCTTGAACCCGCCAACCAACCTTGGTGCATGTGGCTAGAGCTGTAACCACTATGCTACAAGCACTGAACCCTAAATAACCTCTTGATTTAGTTTAAAATGATAATTGGTTCATTTTTTAAAGGACCTGAATTCTGAAAATGTTTTGCCATAGCATTTTTTGGGGTGGGGGCGCCAGGGCAGTTTGAACCCACCACCTCCGGCATGTGGGGCTGGCTCCCTACTCCTGTAAGCCACAGGAGCCACCAGCCATAGCATTTTTATGTGTCTAAAACCTAATGATACCCTAGACAACAAGTTCCCAATTGAAATGACAATTAGATGTTACATATACGGTTTTGAAGTCGACAACATTAATAAATTATCATTGCCTTGCAAATTAATTCTTGTTTTCATTTTTCTAGTAAGTGACCAAGGGGAAAATAGGCTCAAATGAATGTATAATAGTAAATACAAATCACTAAAATCTGTGATTATTTTTCCCTAGAATCTCTTTTTTTTTTTCTATTTGAAAAATATGGCTTATAATAATCATAAAACATTCTCCCCAGCTTTTTATAGTTTTAAAGACTGGTATGCTTACCACAAAAACCTTTATTTGTCTAGAAAACTTAGTGGAAACAGAATACTGTCGACTGGATAAAGCATGTGTAAGAAATGTAATTCTTTACATTTACGACTGATTTATCAAATGTACAGTTGTCAACCTAATCAATTCCTTTGATGGATCAACATTTCCATTACGAAGAGAAAGCATACACCTCTGAGCTGTATACTATTCTCTGCAGACTAAAAAAAAAGTGGTTGTCATGGCAACTGCAAACCTCGGAGATTCTGTCATGACCCAGTAGCAGTATAATGGAAAACATCTGCCTGAAAATCACGAACTGGCACAAGGTCTTTGGGAGGAAGTATTTGAGGGAATTTAACCTTAAAAGATTTCCTTGATTCTAATCTCAGCCTCTCCCCCTGCAAATGTTTAATATGTTGCTATTCTTGCCAACATCTGCAGCACACAACGGAAAGAAAAACACAGAGAAGAAACTTGGTGTTTCATTTTTGTCAATATTGCATCTATTAAGGAATTAAATTCTTAAATATGAAATTGTTTATTATAAAATCTCTCTCCTCCCCAAAAACAAAAAGTAGAGAAGGAATTTTCATTATTTGACTCAAACCAGCTGTCTCAAACTGAAGCTTGCGTCAGAACTACATGCCCGGCTTGTTAAAACACATATTGCTGGGCCCCACTAGGTTTCTGATTTATAGGTTCCGTGGGGTCTGAGAATTTGTATTTCTGAAGTTGTCAGGTAATACCAATGCTGCTGGCCCATTATCCACATCTTGAGAGCCAGAGAGCCGCATAAAAACTTCAAAGAATTCTAAGAGTTTATTAGCAGTAGAATTTGAAAGGATTAAGAAAAATGTCAGGTCTTATTACAATGTTCATTCCAGTGACACAGACTGCAGACACTTCTATATTTGGCCCTGCTTAAGAAACCACTTCTAAAATACAAAATTTTAGGTTCTACCCCTAGAGGTCTGGTTTTAGTTGGTTTGGGAGGAAACTCAGTGCCTGGGTATTTTTAACAAACATCCCAAGTTGATTTAGATACAAGCCTGTTCCTCTACTTTCAAGAACCACTGATTCCAGGCTGTTGTCATTGTGTGGTGTGCAGCAACCACCTGTGGTTTTAATCATCGTCCAAGCTGATCAGTGCACCTGGTCTGGACAGACTTAGGGATTTGGAATTTTATCAAGCATTATCAATATTTGGTGAAGGTGACCACAGTCTTCAAAGTGAAATGTTAAGGACATCTATTGAAGGTGGAAGAAAATACTAGAACTCTCTTTAAAATCTTTATCTCAAAACCAAGAAAGGTATTAAGCTTCACTCATACACTGGCTTTCACAATGTGCCTATAATTGGGAAAATCTCACGCCTACTGTGGGAGGGAAAAATGGGCCTTCAGCTTGGAGAAGAAGAAAGAATTGATAAAACAGCTCTCATTCTAGCATTACTACCGGACAGACTTATTTAGGTGAGTTTGTGGATTATTTTTCTAATATATATAGGCTGTGGAGAGAGCATTTAAAAAATAGATGTTTCCATTCTCATCTGGTGCTGCTGCTGAAAGTCTACACACTAAAAAACACAAAACCACATTTTCTTCCTTAATTAAGAATTTTCAAACACATTGACTGGGTTCTGAACCAATTGATACCTGATTTATTTAAAAGAAAAGTTGATTGGGTGGCACCTGTGGCTCAGAGGAGTAGGGCACCGCCGGCCCCATATGCTGGTGGTGCTGGGTTCAAACTTAGCCCAGCAAATAACTGCAAAAAAAAAAAGAAAAGAAAGAAAGAAAAGTTGTTGGACATTAGGCAAGATCAGAACTTCCCAAAATTTCAACAAATCTTGATACTGGATCTGCCCAACTTTTGATCTTGGACTTTCCAGTCTCCAGAACTGAGAAATAGACCCCAGAAATGTTGTTTTAGCTATCTGCTCTATGGTATTCTGTTATAGCAGCTGAAACTTTTCTAAGACCATGTCCATGACACCAACACATGATTCATATGGTTTTACTGGTTATGCAGAGTGATTTCTATAGGTTTTATTGAATAAATAATTGTGTAATGGTTAATCATTCTAATTCGTATCTGGGCATATAGCCCATTTGAATATCAATTTGGATTGCTTCACATTTGACAATTTATGAGTTATGATGTATTGTTGATAATCAGAAGATATCAGGGTATAGTGGCTCACACCTGTAATCCCAGTGATTTAGGAGACTGAGGTAGGAGGACCACCTAAGCCCAGGAGTTGCAGACCAGTCTGAGAAACATAGCAAGATTCTTGTCTATAAAAAATCCAAAATTAGATGGGTATGGTGGTACATACCTTGAGTCCCAGCTATTCAGGGAGGCTGAGCAGGAGGTATGGAGGATCCCTTGAGCCCAGGTGTTACAGGCTGCAATGAGATATAATTGTGACACTGCATTCCAGAGTGAGACCTTGTCTCAAAAATAATAATAATAAATAAATATAAGGAAAAGAATAAAAGGAAATGAAATGACTGTGATAGACTTTTTCTAAACCAGTAACCCCAAAGACTAATTTCTAAACATCTGCCCCACTCCACTCTCCATCAGATCCCAGAGATCTAAAGTTGAAAGTGATACGATCCCTGCTGATAAAGATTTAAAGTTTATTGTGCTAAGTGCTTCAGTAGGGTATGTATAAATGATAGGACAATTAAAGTGTAATTCAGCTTGTATATGGGGAAGAGTGAAAGGCCGTAGAGAAAAGGTAAATTTTGAGTCAGAGTTTCAACGGCAGAGACCTGTCAGGAAAGGGGGAGGAAACTCCCAGGCAGCTAAAACTCCACGTGCACAGCTGGGAAGGGACCTGCTCTGGCATGGTGGCTTTGGGTGTGGGTGTTACACTATTCCTTTGACAAATTTATTGCAGGAGAAAAGTAGAGTCACCATGAGAAATACTATGATGTTAATTACAGGGATTAATATTGAAATGAGAAGTAGATTTTTTTTAAAAAAGCAGTACTTGAAAATGTAAGTGGACATTAAGTGTTTTATGATTACTCTCTCTGTTGCCCTTTTAAAGAAAGAAAATGGGGAAGAATGTGCTTTGCATCGTTTGTTAGAGAAGTTGCCCTGGAAAAGCTGAACCTCGATGCAGGGTTCAGGAGTGAGGTTATTGGAGCCTGTATTAGAAACGTCTGTGCTTTGAGGCACGACCACTTACCCGATGGAATTAGAGACCATCTCCTACCACTGTGTATTTTTTAAAGATATCTCCACATGCAGAGGGAAACATTCAAAGAGACAAGCTGTTAGATAGTCTGGCTTTTTTGTTTTTCCTATTAGTTAAAATGGCATTTGTGATGCACAAAGGATAAAATAGTGCAACAAAAACTCTGAATACAGTAAACCTTAAATTCCCTTGTTACATACATATTCATTTTGCACTTTTTTGTGCTGAGCACGTTTTTAAGCTTGGGAAATATCGTGACAGACAAGACAGGTAAGTGGGACGCCCGACCTCCAGACAGTCACATGCTAACCTGAGCGCCACCAAGCAACAGGGAGCTAGATTTCAGCAGTGGTTCTCAAAGTGTAGCAAACCGACCCTTGGCAACCTCTGGGACCCTTTAAGAGGTTGCATGAGATCAAAATGCCTTTATAATTATACCAAGATGAAGTTATGAAAAGCATTTTGCCTCTGAGCGTTGTGTTGAGATTTGCATAGATAGCACAGAAGCCACGGTGGGTGGGACTGCTGGTGTTTTAGCACGAACACCATCAGTAGCACCAAATTGCTCTCTACTTTTGATCATATTCTTACTGCCAGACACTTGTGAAGAAGGAAGAAAGAAAGAGGCCAATTTCACTTAAGAATATCTTTGATCAAGTGATAAAAATGAGTTTTATTAAATCTTGACCCTTGAGTAGCTATCTTTTAAATGTCCAGTGTGATTAAGTAGGAAGTATGAATAAACAACTTCTGGCTCATACTAGCATGCAATAGTTGCCTTAAGAAAAAGTACATGTGTGATTGTTTGAGTCAGGATCTAAACAAGTTGCTTTTTTTTTTTTTTTTCATGGAAAGCCATTTTTATTTGAAAGTATGACTGGCAGACAAACTGGTTTTTCAGATTTCAGTATTTGGCAGGCAGTTTCTTGAATATAAAGGAAGTGAGTCTGTCATTTCAAGAAAACTGAGTGTTGATGCCAATGATAAAATTTGAGCTTTCAAGCAAAAATTAGAATTTCGGGAATTTTTTCTGCCACCCTTAACTTGCAAACTTCTCAACACTTAAGGATCTTTCTGAGATAAATATTGACATTAGCAAATGTGATTTTGATATAGTCTAATGACATGTGTCAATATTTAGGAGCTCTACGTAATTCAATGAGTGAGTATTTCTAAATGATTAATGCATGATGTTACAAAAAAATGCACTGGTGAAATATACATTGAAAGTGTAAGATGGACCAACAGATTTCATATAACAAAATACAAAGAATTCATTAATATCATTTCAAATTTCATATTGCAGCTAACCTTCAAAAACCATCCTTATCAATTTTGTGATCCTGCTAAAATTATATACATAATAATCTACAAAAGCTATTAGCATAATCTTCCCTTTTGCAATTACAAGTATCTGTGAGGCCAATTCTTCTTTACATATGTCAACCAAAACAACATATTTCAGCACTTAAAATCCGGAAACAGATGCAAGAATCCACATGTCTTCTATTAAGCACAATAAAAAAGAGATTTGCAAAAATATAAACAAGTGCCATTCTTTTCACTTTTGGAACATGGCCACTTTTCACACACATAAAATTATATACACCACGTATTCCGTTATTGTTGTCACCTTTAATAGATTTCACAATAAACGTTTCAAAATTATCTTGGTTTTAATTCATAATATAGTAAATATATCCTATGTACACAAAAACCCTTGAGGGTTTTTCAGAATTTTTAGATTATCCTGGAAAAGAAAAAAGGAAAGCTATTGTGTTAGAACACAATTATTAAATCTGGGAGCTCAAAGAATGGTCTATAAGTCTAGGAAGTCTTATTGGCAAAAGGGAATGTAATTGGGCATGGAAGAGTGAGCAAAGGTTTTTTAGTTTCGTGGTTTTGAATTCTAAAGTGCATGAGCATTACCTGGAAGGCTTGATAAAACGCAGAACGAGTTTCTGATTCCATAGACGTAAAGTAGTCAGAGGACTGTATTTCTAGCTAGATCGCAGGAAATGCCGATGTTACTGGTCCAGGAACTGCACTGGGAGACCCACTACATTGTGTAAATAAGGGAGGGAAGAGCTATTTGCAGAGAGAGACTGCAGTGACTTATTACCAGTCAATCATTGTAGAGCCAAATTTCACAAGACCGCACCCTCTTTAGATAACAGCTGTACGTTGAGGGTCTCTGGGCCACTTGTACTTCTACCCCACGGGCTCTCATTCCTGCTAGTTCCTATTAGCCCCTCAGATTTAATTATTCACTCAAACAACTCACAGACCTCAGGAATGTTCTATACTTATGCTTATAGTTTTATTATAGCAAAAACTTAGATATAGCCAAAAGGGGTGATCTATGGGATGAAATCTGTGAGGGTCCAAAAAGCAAAGTTTCCATTCCTCCCAAGTAGAGGGGGTGAGTCTCCCTCTCATCACACTGATGTGTGACAATGAATAGGGTATTGCCAGCCAGCGCACCCATCTGAGCTTTGTGTTACTTCCCATGACTCCATCATAGTCAGACTCCTGATTATACATTCCTGTTATCAACGTGGCCATGCCAGGACAAGAAACCACCAGGGGTCGGTCCAGCATGGCGTCCCTTCACTGTGGCGCTTGCTCTTCTTTATATGGAGGCCTTTTCCTTCCATTTCTGCTCCCAGTTCTCCCTCTCAGGAACATGCTGTGATTTCTGCCCTCACACACCGTGTGGGCACAGTGTGACACACTGTATAGGATGGGCACATGGATTCCGTCGCCATATCTCCACACTTACTATTTGTGCTAAAGGAATTGGCTATTTTACCAGTCTACTCTATTCCAAAAACAAAACATGGATCTTGGAGTTCTGTTATACGATAAAGAAAATGGTACCCAGTCTGACTCTCAGGACACTCCATATTCTCTTAAGTGCTAGATGACAGCAGCAAATGTGAACATGCATGGGAGGATCCCTGACCTCATAGAGCTTATAGTCTAGTGGGTATCTGATAACTTGTTTCATTATAAACATTTTTAGTTAGTTATGAAACACATTCCTATCACATGTATACTTAATAATTACAATCTATTTATGTACTAGTATATTGTACACCTTACAAAATATATATGAATCAGAAAGTTAAAAGGATAAATTAAATAATGTTTTTCTCATCTTTTTTATAATTGCTCAGGTTTGGGCCCAATTCAGCAGACATAATTAGATTTTCATGGCTTTTACCTTACGGTATGGCTGAAAGAGAAATCTGTCTAGTGATGGGGAAGTGCCATTTTCTTGCTGTTATGTAAATTCTATAGTTCCTGCCGGGAACCTGTTTAAGCCACATAGGTAAATAATCCATAATAGTTCTCTAATTTTAATTTGAAATGTCTTCCAGACATTGTTCCCAAGCTAGGCTAAGTTCTGTATTCCCGATCCCTTATGCATGCAAGGTGTGTTCTTATCTCAAGGGCGACCATCCACCGTGGTCTGACAGGAGATGTTACAAGCACAGGTATGCAGTGAGGCCAGCCAGCTCTGTGAAATTCTCTGGGATATAAACTAGGAAACTGACTCTGTGGGAGCAGAGGCCAGCAAGACCCGCAGGAGGCCAGCCCGCAGCAAGGCCCAGGGGCCGTAAGGGAGGTGAGGATGTGAAGAAGCAGCAGCTGCACGTGAAAAGAGGGAGCTGACTGGGCGATGCAGAGCCAGAGACGACTTCTCATTACTGCACGAGAACGATGTGCTCAGTTACTGGGCCACCGTCCATGGCACTCTGATACCGTGTGCGCAATTCTACTCCCTGGCTGTGTCCCTTTCCCAGAGCCTCTGCTGTTCAGCTGTTTCTGATTTCCTGTGAGTTCTTGTGAGTTCTCACCTCCTTTATTTGCCGCGTGTATCTCTCAGCGAATTCTAAAGAAGTGAGGGAGCCTGAAAGAAATCTTTCCCTCTCCAAAAGACAGCCCCGCCCCAGGGCCACTTCCCAAAGATTCGATCACCAAACAGTAATGATAGAGATGGGGAGGATGGGGGAGTCTACTTTTCTGCAAGTTTATGCGTTTTGTTCCACAACAAAGGTTAGGGGATATACTCAGTGCCTTTGTATTTGCACCAGTTTAGAGAAATCCATAGGAGTAATATGTTATATCCGAGAAAATTCAACAGACTGAACGTCTCAGCCACCAGCGGCCTGGGAGTCCTCTTCCAGTCTCTGAAGTTCAACGTTGATATATCTGAATAAAACCACTGTGGGGAAAGTAGCTTGAAAATACACAAACACGTAGAAGAACAGATTGGGACATTCTTTAAAAAAAAAAAACTATTCAATGTTATTATTTTTCAACAATCCACAATTATAGCAAAATCAAAATTATACAAAAGGGAATAAAATAAAACATTAGGAGTTTTCATTTTTTCTTGAAAGGGATAATCATTCTTAAGTTTCAGGTATAACCTTCTAGACTATTTTTTATAGAAACATTTTATGAAACAAAGTAACTCATACTAAAAACGTTCTTCTCTTTCCTTCCTCATTTATGGCAACTCAAATTTGCTCATTCTGATAACCACTGCACTGTTATATTAGGTCGTTCTCACATCGCTTATTTAACCAGAACCCTACTGATGAGCAGGTCGGCTATTTCCCGCTCCCTGCTCTTGTAACTAATGCAGTAGAGAACATTCTTCTCATCTATTTTGTGTATTTGCACAAATATATTCATTGGCTAAACTCCTAGAAATGTATTTGCTGCTTAAAGGGGATATATTGATTTGAAATGTCATAAATATTGTGAAATTGTCATCCCAAAATGTTGTTTCAATTTACAGGAACTATGTATAAAAAAAAAAAAAAGACTATTTTTCCCCACTGGTTCTAGACTGCGTGTTATCAAATCTTTTAATCTTTGCCAATATTGTGAGTTTGAAAACTACTATGTTGTATCAATTTACATTTAAGCAATAATGATGCCAAACATTTTATATTTATTTATTATGTATATTTTGTGTGAACTATTTGTTCTTTAAAGAAAATTAATTTCCTATGATTTGTGTCAGAAATATTTTCTCATTTTGTTATTTTTCTTGTGATTTACTTACAGTATATTTTCTTGTATATAAATATCTTTCAAAAATATTTGTATATATTCAAGAGAACTCCCCACTTGTCTTGGACTCTTGAGGGTTTTGTGTATTTAGAAAGTCATTTTCCACTCAAAAATAATACAAAAGAAATCAGTTTGTGTGTTCCTCAATACTTCAATGGTCTTATTTTCAATATTTAAATTTTGGCATATCTGGAATTTATTCTAAGATGGGAAATTGGTGTCCACCATTTCTCCAGGAAAAAACTATACAAATTTCCACTGAAAATGGTGAAATGGTGAAAATGGTTTATTTAACATGCAGCAAGACAAGGGCAGCAGAGTTGGTACATCAGTTATAAACTATCATTTTTAAGCAGTATGAAATATCCTGTCTTTCATATCTTGGAACCCTACATATTGGGATCTATTTCTGAATTTGAATAAATACAATTGCTTTGTTATATCTATATCTGTGCCAATACAAGCTATTTAACTATCTATAGCTTTGAGAAGTACCTTAATATCTGGAAAGAGTTATCTGCTTTTTACAGGGCAATTTGAAAGTGTGTAAAAAATCATAAAATTGAACACAATCTTTGACCCACCAATTCCATTTCTTGAATTTTTAAGAAAAATTTAAAAGTAAATATGATTCAAAGGTATATACATTAATTTTCCCAAGATCCAATCATAATGTAGTACAACTTGAATTGCAGTAAGAGTTATACCGGGGTGGCTAGCCATTGGTTTGAGAAGGAAGAATTCCCTAGGGCATGGGCCTGTAAGTGCTGACACCAGGAAATCCTGAAGTTAAACCAGATGATTGGTCTCTCCCACTGCCCACCTCCCCAACTACCCAGATATTTCTGATTTTTATTCCTCCTGTTCCTACATGGTCTGTAGCCTGAGAAATATTCCTCTCCATAAATATTTCTGGGAGGTCCCAGTTCCGTGTGTGCTCACATGGGTGTGTTTCACATGTGCACACGCGTGTGTTCATCTCAATTCCTGCTGACACTGCTACTATGTCACTTTCATGGAGCTCCCAATAGATGCTACTTTTTAGAGAAAGGGACAGGAAAGCAGCTGGGGATCTTGCAGTCAAGTTTAGCATACCTGAGGATGCACCTCTCTCCAGGGCTCTGCGGCACTGTCTCTGCTCCGTGCAGTTCCTGAGTCTCCACAGGTGCTTCCAGGGACATGCACCACTGTGTGGCTCAGTTACAGCCTCAGGGACCCAACGTCAGGCAATAGTGAAGTGCTGAAGTGGCTAAACCACTGTTTTTTATATCCCATGGCTCACAGAATTTAGAGATATGGATGCTATAGTTTTTATTTACAATTTGCTCTTCCATGGATCACAAATATATTCCAGGGGACCCCACCCAGTGGAGTCTTTAGGAAAGCTGCTGAAGCAGACAAAATCAGTCCTGCCCGCTACGGCTGTATTGCTGGATCTGAGGCTTTATTAAGGGCCGAGCTAATCCTGCTGACTCTTTTATCCCATAATTGCCTTTGAGGAGTTACCTCACACTCCCTGCAATTAGATTACCATGTGACCAGTTCATTCAATATACAGGCATGGCCAGAAACACTTAATCTCTTGCAGAGAAATGGCTTAAATTCCATGCCTTACACAAACAGAATTTTTTAATGCTGGCTGGCATCATGAGATGTTGAAACTATGTGCCCTTATTTTGACTGGTAAGTATTAATGCCCTTAATCCTGTATGTCGTAAAGCGTTTCTTGCGTTTATGTTCTTATGTGGCCATACATGTTAGACATGCCTCATAAATCACTTTTAGTAGACAGTCTCCAGGAAACTGTCTGAGTTTAGGGGCAGACAAGCCTAAACAAAGAAGCGACTGGTTCATTGGTAATCCTCTGTCCATGGGATACAAAGCAAATGTTCAATCAAATATTTGCTGAATGAATCAAAGAGTAAATCCCAAAGCATGCTTCTGTTGTCACATTCTTTCAATCCGTCCTATTTTTCATTCTTAGGTCCTTAAGAAGCTCAAATAGCTATAAACACACTTGATAAAGTAATGATTTTTTTTCCCCAGGATAGTTCAAGCTGAAGGGGAATGTCGGTTATTAGGAGTACTTTGTCCTGCTGGTGGGTTGAAGCCATTGAGTAAGTTAAAAAGTTCCTTGGATAGGGCAGCGCCTGTGGCTCAGTGGGTAGGGCGCCAGCCCCATATACCGAGGGTGGCGGGTTCAAACCCAGCCCTGGCCAAACTGCAACAAAAAATAGCTGAGTGTTGTGGTGGGCACACTGAGTCCCAGCTACTCGGGAGGCTGAGGCAGGAGAATTGCCTAAGCCCAGGAGTTGGATGTTGTTGTGAGCTGTGTGACTCCATGGCACTCTACCAAGGGTGATAAAGTGAGACTCTGTCTCTATTAAAAAAAAATTCCTTGGATAAAAGAGTGTTGAGTCACACTCACATTTGTGCCACAGGCCAGGGAATAAGAGCTTGAGTTAGACTGCCTAGGTTCAAATTCTGATTCTGTCGTGGAGCTCTACAAAGTTAGGCAAGTTACTCAATCTCACTGTGGCTCAGGGTCTCCATCTGGAATGTAGAAACATTATACTTGGTTTTTTGATGAGTGAGGTAAATGTGATAATTTATATACATTGCTTGGAAGAGTGTCTGAGAGAGAGACTACATTGAGGTTTACAAAAATATTACTAATAATAGTAATAAATACAACAAAAGTATTTTTATAGACTAGAATTCAATATATAATAATAATATCAAATTAATATTGTTGTTATATGTAGATGAGGGGTGGAGATGATTGTGAAAGAAGAATCTCAAAGAATGTGCTAGGGAAATGGCTAGTGGAGACTCTTGTAAGAGCTTACAGCAGTAACGATTGATTCTCTTGAGGAAGATAATAGCCTTACAGACTGATATTCCAGCTTCTTCTCCTTTGGTGGTAAAAAATCACTCTGTTTTTCTCTCTCTTCTCTTCATCCTCTCACCAGCTTGTTAGGAGAAAGATCTGAAATAAATTAAATTTAACAGAGTTTAACTGAGCAAAGAACAATTCACCAATCAAGTAGTCCCGAATCAGAATAGGTTTAGAGAGACTCCATCGCTGCTATGTGGTCAAAGAAGACGTATGGATAAAGAAGGAAAATGATGTAAAAAAAAAAAAAAAATGGAAGTAAGGTACAGAAACAGCCGGATTGTTATGTTGGTGTTTGCCTGATTCAAACCTGGTTTGAACAGTTGGCTGTGTGTGATTGGCTGAAACTCAGTGATTGACATAAGAGTAGGTCTATTTACAGACCAGTTAGGTTTCTGCTCACTATGCACAGAGAAACTTTCATGCTTAACTTAAATACGTAAGGAGGCAGCTTTATTAAACTCCATTTAATAAGCTTAAGCTTACCGAACACAGGACCCCACCCAGCTCTCTCTCTCTCTCTGTTTTTGACCTACCCACAAAGCAGCATCCACAGAGTTTTTTCTGCATGACTGCATTAAAATGTGTATGGAAGGGGCACCACACAGTCTAAAATTTCTGGCTGATGGACAGCATCAGGAGTAGATTTCAGGACTGGTCTTTGGGGAAATGAGACTCTAGGAAGACTCCTTAAGAGAACGTGATGTCAGAGCTAGACGATGTAGGGAACAGTGTATTTTTATCATGTTTCTTCGTACCTAACTGGAAGAGCAACCATCACCTCTTCATAGCAGGAAGCCAGTGTCACCACAGGATCCTGCCTACTCAGCCTCTAAGCAGCTGAGTGAGCACCATCTGTCTACCCAGGATGGTTGCCTAACGGTGACAAGATCCCAGGCTTCAAGGCTTGGGCTCTGCAAATTTGCATCACTAGATGTATGTGCTGCCCCTTTCACTACCAGGTTTAGCATAAGAGATGAGTGTGGCAGCCGGAGACTCGGATCACTGCTCTGGTTGAGCTGACCTAACGTGTGGTCAGAGAAAGAATTGTGGGGTTAGACTGAGCAGTAACCACAGGTGGTGCTGCTAATACTGAGGGAGAGGCTGCAAGAGAGGCAGAGCCACAGGGCCCACAGCCACACGTGGGCTGGGAGAGATGAGCTCTGTTACACTGGTAACTGGCATTCCAAAGACGGTACTCAGAGCACTAATATATAGAGTTTTTAGTTATTCTCTGTAGCCTGCTTGGAGTTACACATTTGAGCATGGAGGAACAAAATTAGCAAAACATTGTCAACTCAATTACATACTCCCTAAAGGTGGAACTCATAGGTTATACTTTATACTTTAAACTATGTCTTAAAATATTTTAAGCATATTTAAAAGTATAATCAAAAATACCCCCCCACACCAAAACCTAAACTGGCCTCAGTTATCTTTTTAAAAAAAGTATCATAGAAATATAGAAATAATGCTGTTTAATACAAAGTTGTTAAAATAAGATTGTGTAATCCTTCCTTCTTCATGGTCTTTGGGGTCCTTTGATTGTGAAAAATCACCAAAAGATACAATATAAAAGAGAAACATTTCTTATATTTTATTAAATCTGTGAATATGTTCATTTAATGTTATGTATATTGCTGAACAAAAACTAGAGTTTATTGTTTATTTATAAACTGAGGCTTATAAATAGGAAACCTATATTGAATGCTCAACAAAATCACTTAGTGATACTGAGTTTCTTTATAATTCTTAAAATTCACTCATTACTTTTAAACGAATTCTACAGAGAAGTATATATTACTGTCTTTTTAGTCTTGTGGTTACCTAGGTTTAAGCATGCTTTGTCCCTGAGAAACTGTAAAGTCTTAAAAGCTTTAAATGTAATAAATTTCATTGCTTAAGTGAGAAAAGTAAGGAGATCTGGTGATTCACCCTTAGTTGTCCCACGTTCCTTTCCCTGGTTCCCAACACTTTCCAAAAGCATATTGATGGTCTTACTTAAGATTTCTTTGGTAGAAAATAATAAAATCTTTAAAGTAGCTCATACAAACAAAAATAAATGAATGAAAAGGGATTTATTAAAAAGACACTTCACAGAATCCAAAGTAATGTTGAAGTCGCAGAGTTCAGGTAGAACAGAAGTCTCTCCATCGCTGCCATTCAGTAGTTCAAATTGCAATCCCCAGTTCTGTGTCTTCAGTTCAAACTATTGAAGGAGGAAATCTGATTGATCCAGCTTGGGGCATGTCTTCATCCCTGCCCAGTACGTTTTAGCCAGTAAGGTAAGATCATGGTGGAAGAATGTCTGCTGTTTGCCTGCTCTATGAGATTTGGAGTTTGGAAGAAGTTCTAATGGGAACTTCATTGAAGTGTTCAGTGCAGTGTTAGGCCTGCACTGACTGCTACAATGTCCAAGTTTTCTCAAACATTTTTGAAAACAGAGAGGTTGTCATTTATTCAAATTTGCAATATTTGGCAACATTTACTATATAGCTGGCACTATTCTGCACATGTGAATGGTGGCACAACAACCCAGCACCTTCTATAATTTTGACAGAAATGGCTGATTATTCCTGAATAACTGACATTAACGGTTGCCAAGGGCCCAATATTCAATGACATCTCCAAGGTTGGTACTGTCCCAAAAGTAATTGACTTGTATTCCTAGAAGCTGAACTACCTATGCAAAGACAAAAGGACAAATTTTAATCTGTGGCAAGGCATTTGGGACAAATCATCATATCATGGGACAATTAAATGATAATTTGTTACCCAGCTCAATTCTGCCAGGAAGTCTAGCACTACACTGGACATGTATTAGGCCTTAAGCGCACACTTTCTGACTGATTGACTTGATGATACTTGACTGTTTCTAGCAACTAATTACATCTAGCCTTACAAATGGCTTTCAAATAAGAGTTAGATTTCAGTTCCAGGTAATTATTGCAAACGGCACCCATCATTCCCAGGACTAACAAATCATGCAAGATCATGTAGGCAGGATTTAAAACAGACTTGCAACAATGTTACCCTTGCAAATTTTCATTCATGTCCACCTCTCCAAGATCTTTATTAACTCATGTAAGACTCTTTTTAAAATTATAGCCTGGCATTGTGGCAGGTGCCTGTAGTCCCAGCTACTTGGGAGGCTGAGGCAGAGAATCGCTTAAACCCAAGAGTTTGAAGTTGC
>NW_003852485.1:4439949-4468993 GCF_000181295.1 Otolemur garnettii | reverse complement strand
CCCTCAGAGATTCTCTAAATCCTGAATTAAAAATTCAAGTCAAAACTATGACTCAGATAAATTCTACTTGATTTTCCTAAGAGAGTCCTTTTCAATTTTTAAAATTTAGTCTGAATACCTCTAATAACTGTCAATGCTCAGGGCATTGTCTGATGAGAAAGATAAGTTTATCTGTAGTGCAAGTAAGTGGGTACGCTAGTGCGAAGGTATAATGTGTGATGACTAGTTGTACAAATACTTGTTACTTGTATGGTATTTGTAGCCATCCAGACAGAAATACACCTTGTTACCCTGTAATGATAAGAGGAGTACAGGGGAAGATAGTTTCTTTCTGGCTTCTCCTTATACCTGTATAACCTTGATTAAGACACTCAGAATTCATCTACTCCTGTCATCTCTATATGTGGCAGACTCAGAACAGTAACTCCTGCCCCAATAAGTCACATCACCCTAGTGTAATCTCCTCTATGTGAATATGGGCAGAAACTACCACTTGCTTTTAAACCAATAACAGATGACGAAAGTGAAAAAAATTTGTAAATATAATTACGGTCCCTAATCAGTTTGATTTTGAGTTAATTGAAAGATTATCCCAATAGCCTGACCTAATCAAGTACATCTTTTAAAAGAGAGTATAGATCTTCCCTGAGCTCAGAGACTTAAAGAAGCTAAGATTCCCTACTGCTGGTCTTGAAGATGAACCACCAGCCCTGGCCAACACCATGATTATACCCTTGTGAGACCGAGCAGAGGCCACAGGTGAGCTGAGCCCAGCCTCCTGAAGCACAGAAACTGTGGGATAACAAATATGAGATGTGTTGTTTGAACCATTATATTTGTGGTTATTTACTATGCAGCATTTGAAAACCAGAATGCCATAATAACACTATCTGAAGATTATTTCATGGTAATGACAAAAGGATATATGTTTGTTTGATTTTAAAATGACTAAACTGAAGAACTTTAGGAAAATCTTATTCGGTACATGGTTTATTGACTACAAAGTAGGTTTTGGAATATATGCAGACCTTTCTAGGTAAAGCCTAGGATTAAGCTTATGGTTCTGGATTTTGTGACTGTTTCGCCTGGCCTCCCAGTGATCCTTGTTCTAAACTACCTATATTGCAATGTCTACTTCTTATTTCGTAGAGCTTTTGCTTAGCATGCATTCTTTGTAGTCTTCAGCAGTTGGTCCCTAAGGAAGGCTCTACTTCCTACTTGTGTGTCTCAGAAAATGCTGACTGCTGACTTTATAAATAACCCCAGAATGACTTTGCAATGCTATAATTATACAGCTCTAATCAGATTGCTTTGCATCAGACTTACTTTGAGGACTATGCTGCCTTTAGCTATTTTTTCTCTACCACATTTAAGATTTTGTCGTATGTGGACAATGGCAGAGGAACAACATTCCCTTTGTAGGAAACTTATTATGTACATTTGGAGCCAAAAATAAATAGTTCACAAATGTGGATGCATGATATTTCCTGCAGTACCACCTTAAAACCTCTGACCTTATTAACTCAGAAATATAATGGTCTAATTATTTTATTCCTGATGCAACTTCAAGAAACAGAGTTTTACTAAAGGATGAGATAATCAGAAAAAGAATTTAGTACATGAACTGACTTGGGCAACCAAATTTTACTGTGCTCATAAAAATAGGGATAAACACTTTCAAAACTCTCAAGTACTTATATTGATAATGAAAAGCTACTGGAAACTCCCTACAGATGTGAGTACTCAGATACTTTGCTCAGTTTTAGATTAGAATCTGACATGCTTTTCATTAACCATTTTTTTAGTTTCCTAATCTGATCATGTTGGTTTAATTTTTGAACTATAAGATCTACGGAGGTCTGACAATTAAAGTCATGAAATCATCCTAGAAAAGCTGCTATATACCTTCTTGTTGATCGCCTTTGAAATACTCCCCTTAGGAAGCTATGCAGTGAAGCCAGTGCGTGTCCAGCCTTTAAAGCAATTTTGGAATTTTTTTTTTCTGGAATGACCATCAGAGCTATCATTGTACAAAGATCTCACAATTAAGTTCATGAACTTGCCACAGTACTATTACATTGGCAGCACTGTACAAACACCTTGGTGAGGCTTCATAACCTTGATATATCAGCATCTCACAGCTGGGCTTGTGTGGATGTGTGGAGGTGTCTTGGCTAGTGGTGTTCATCACTGTTGTTGTGTATTTTTGTGTGCCATATGTAGACAGCACTGATGGTCATTCCAAAAAATAAATCCCAAAATTGCTTTGAAGGTTGGACTAGGAGCTGGCATTGGTACGCAGCTTCCCGAGGGGAGTACTTCAAAGATGACAGGAGTGATAATCAGCATCGAGGTATGTAGCACTTTTTCAAGGATGAGTTTGTGAACTTGGTGGTCAGGCCTGCTATGCACAAGAAGAGAAAGCTTTACTAAATATAGATGCTTCACAAACTGCTTTTTCTTAAGAGTTGCATTAAAATGTAAAACATTGTTTTTCAAGTAATAGTTCCAAAATGTATGTTTCTTTCCATTGTTTTACCTTTAAAATAGTATGTAAATGAATGAAAATGTATTTGCAAGGCTGCTTGCCCTTCCTATCACCCCCCGAAAAATGCTAGTCAAGTTTCCTAATGGAAGTAGTGCCCCCTAGTGGATAGGGTTGCAATAATGTTAATCCGGGCAGCACACCCATGTCTTTTCTGAAATTCACAAACAGAATCATTTTAAACTGTACAATTCTGTGGTATGTCTAGTATTCACATGTTGCGCACCCACAAGCTTTCTCTAGTTTCAAAACTTTTTCAAAATCGTCCCTGACCATCCCATTAAAAATTCCCATGACCATTACACAATCCCTTCATATTCTGCCCTCTCTCCAACCTTGGTAACTTTAATCTTCTTTCTATCTCTATTGATTTGCTTATTCTGAGTATATAATATAAAAGGGATAATATAATATGTAACTTTTTGTGTTTCTTTTTCACCTATCATAATGTTTTTGAGGTTCAGGGCATGTATCAGTATTTTATTCCTTTTTACGGCTGAATAGCAAACCATTGTATATATATACCACAATCTAGCTATTCATCCATTGATGGACATTTGAGCTCCTCCCACCTTATTAATATTATAAGTAATGCTGTTATAAACATTTTTGTGTTAATTTCTATGTGCACATGTTTCCATTTCTCATTATCTACCCAGGAGTGGAATTGCTAGGTCATATGGCAATCCTGTGATTAACTTCTTGAGAATTGCCAAAAATGGCCAACTAAGTTACCCCTGAATAAAGTTTTCTAAAATATTAGTATGTTTTGTCAAGAGATGCTTGTTAGTGTGGAAAAATAATGGTAATAGTTTCAAAACCCATCATACTTTCTTTTAATAATGTTAACCCTTTGTGTAAAGCCTTTCTAGAATTGGACATGGAGTGATAATCTCTCTCTGTACCCTAAGGATTGTCACCCTCAGGATGTAGCAGTTATATATCACAATAAGATTTATCTAGTTAAAAACATGCATGTGTGAACTCACGTATATCAACACAGTGTTTGAGTTGTCCCATCCTGCATTTTACTATTGTGTTAAGTTTCTCTCCTTTTGTTGAACCCTTATCATTGTAACAACCATGAGGCCTTTTATTTCAAACAAAGGGTATTCAGAAAACAACTACATCCACAATGGAAAAAAATCACTCACCTTTAAATTTGGTATTTGTAAGTCTATAGTAATGTTGGATTTTTGCATATTATAACTCAAAGTTTAGAGAATTGAACAAAGTATAGACACCAGAATAGGAGGTTTCTGCCTATTCTGTGAAGGAAAAAATTAACAGAAAAGATAAGATGTGAGCGACCCCTTCTCTTTCCCTCACAGTCAAAACTAGTGGTGCCCGTGGTGTGGATATTCACAAGCAGAGGGCACGTTCTGCCCTTTACAGAACATAGACAAAGAAAATTGCAAGGTGCTGAGGGGAGATCTACACTTAGCTCCTTGGTGCTGTCAGAGGCTGAGGCAGTTTTTACAATGCTGCCACGTGCTGTGCTTGCAGCACACAGAGGATCCAGAATTGTTTTGGAGTTCTGGAATGAAGATGGGTAGAAAGCAGATCATGAAAGTACCAGAAAGATCAGCAGAGCAGAGGTATCTGGAAGCAACATTTGTAGAAGGATTTCCCACCAAAACACCACAGGGCTTCTGTTCCTGTGAAAGCCACCCCTGGCTAACAAGTGATTCCTGGTCATGGCAAAGCAAATAAATGTCAGATAGGGAACACAGATCTCTGTAAGTCAAATTCTCACTTAATTCTGTTGTTTGTTCCTTATATATTTTCTCATTACTTAATGAGCTAAATAAAATCTTTGACATTTGTTCATTTTTTATTTGTGTGATAATCATGGTTTTAGGTGCTTTTTTAAATTATAATTTTTGCAGAAGACAATGAACATTGCCCTCAAAATGATAGTATCTTACAATTCTATATTTAGTGAAAATTTCCTTCAATATTGAAAATATTGAAAGCCAGACATTTGGAGCAAATTAAATGTGAGAGATTCAATTAGAGCAGACTCATAATAAAGGAAATATTAAAGAGAGATGTTTTTTCCCCCTTAGGCAGAAGGGAAATAATTCATATGTAAGTAGGAAATGCAGAAAGGAATAAAAAGCTAAGTATTTTTGGAAATTTAAGTGTGTGTTGACTATATATAAATAAGTAATAACAATGTCCAGAGTTTAAAGTATTTGTAAAATGGAAACATACAATGATAGCATAAAAGATGACAGGAAAGAAATGGAATAAATGTATTCTTATGTCAGAACAGTGTCAAGAAATGGGTAAAATACAAATTTATTTTGCAATTTAATAAATCACAGTGGCATTTTTAATAGTGAATTAATAAAACCTTCCCCACACTCAGATTAGAAATAAAACAAAGCTAATCATTATACTATACCTCTTCAATGTTGTACTATAAAGAATGTTCAGTAAGAAAAGAAAATTAAAATCATGATAGGAGGGAAAGGGCAAAAATTAATAAAATAGCTGAAAAATTATAGAGAGTATCAAGAAACCAAAAATTGATTTTTAATGCACGTATAAAATCATAGAGCTTCTAAATAGCCTAATCAAGAAAAGGAGATAAAGCACAAATTTGCAGCACCAAAAATGAATGAAAAGATATGCCACACATTTTAAAAGCACAGTGAGGGAATATTGTAGACAGATAGAATGTATGTTTGATGGTTGGCCAGCGTGAGTCCAGATTAATGCTTCTTCTGTAACAGGGCATGTAGGATTCACCCAGGGGCCTTTTTATGAAGTTGTATTGTTTTTTAGGCTAGTCCCATAGTCATCCCACCCTGAATAGAATGAGAAGTATTGGAGTACCATATTGTATGCATATATGGACGTGTAATTTGAAGAAACCCCTAAAGTTGTTCTAATAGAATTGCCTTTCCATCCACAACTGTCCTAAAAGAAAACCTCTAATATAAATGGATCAAGGTCAATTTCTCACACTAAAGGATAAATCCTCCAAAAGCCATCGATTAGGATCCTCATTCTGTACATGATGAGTTCGGTAATAAAACTCTGAAGAGGACAATTGCATTTTACATAGAATTTTTTGTTTCCTATTAAGTAAAGATGTTTTAGCTCATTGAATCAGCAGCAGTAGTGAGACTCAAAAAAACTTTTAGATACTTAAGTCTCACCTGCAGAGATATAAGGTCAGTTGGTCTGGTCTTGTTCAATCACTGGCATCTTGTCTTTCTCTCTTCTTTTCCCTTCCCTTCCCTTCCCTTCCTTCTATCCTTCCTTCCTTCCTTCCTTTCTTTCCTTAATTTTTTTACTGTTTCTCAGGGAATTCTAATACACAGAACTGAGAAACATTTCTCAAACTGTTCAGAATTAAATGGGAAAAACCACATAGGTGCTGTTTGGTAATTTCGTTTATATCTTATGAAGAGTTCCGAGCTCTCTTGTAATTTTTGTCAAGGATATTGTAGAAATGGATACAGAGATGTTATATGAACTTGACAGAGTGATAGCAAATTATTAGAGCGTCCAAGTGCACAGAGTCATTCATTGTTTACGGACTGTAATACGCAAGACTTTTAAGTAGTAAAGAGACAAGGAGAATATTCTGAATGAAAAATCCTAGAAGCTCTGGGAAGAAGTGGACAAGTATGTAGAAAAGTAGATCAGGAATAGATAGGCAAGGGACTGAAACAGAAGAGTGAAAAACAAAGCAAAACAACAGGCAGACAGGAAAGAGAAAGGATGCACAACTTAAAATGTTAGTCAATTTTTTATTAATTGTTATAACTTTCCACTACTCTACCTGATACCATATCCAGGTTTGGGGCCAATATTAAAGTAGTTATCCAATACATTCTTCTAAATTAATTTCCATTCCATGAAAAAATTTAAAGATGAATTATTGTATTTAATGTGCACTTTTTACATTTTTTCCAATAGATTTTTACATGATAGAAATTTACCTTTAAATGGCATTTCAAAGATAGAAACAAAGACAGAACAATTAAATACAAAACAAAAGCAAAACCTTTATTCTTTTGGCTTGATTGTAATGTGGTTTACCGTTCTTTATGGTAATAGCATTTTCCTGCATGCATTTCACCAGCACACTACGAGTCAATAGCTTTAGTATAAAGAATCTACATTTATTGTTGCTTGTGAAACACAAATATTTTGTTGTAACTGGTTAATAACTTCACTACCTGGTTTTGTGGAGGGGGGGGGCTTGGATCCCATATTACATTGAATAGAGTGCTAGTGCCATGTGGGTAAATAAGAATAAGATTTATCCGTGTAAACAAACATCGGAAAAGAATGATGATTGCTGAATAAAAAGACTAGGTGGAAACATCTGATTCAAGCAATGCCAAGAATATCAGCTGATTTTTCCGTAAGCCTCTTTCGATGATAAGGCATTACTATTTGAAAGGAAATAAACATTGAATTCAGTTGGAGGTTCGTTTCACATTGAAATGTGTGCAAGTTTACAGTACTAATAAAAAAGCAGAAACCTACACTGCATCTTAGTCCTCGTGTTCTTATTTTGTGAAGTGCTTTCATTGAAAAGTGCTAGGAACAGAAACTAACAATAGTGACTGTGACATCGATCCGAAGATACTTTTAATTTCTCCTTTTATGTACAAAAGGCTGAAAAATAAAATAAAATGAACTTTTTACAGTATTTATATTTTCTTAGAAAACTCTAACCATATATTTTAAACAGATTTAAGCAGCTTGCGACGTTTGTACAGTCAGGCTTTTCACCACAGAGTGTTCAATTAAGATTGGAAGAAGAAAAAGCAAGAAGCTCTTCACTGTTTGCTGCGACCTATTGCTTAATGACATGAAGAATGAGGTCTTGGTCGAACAATTTGTTTCACTTTACCACTGACATATGGCTTCCCATATTAGACGTCTGAGCAGTGGAAGGAATAAGATACAGCAGCATAGGCAAGAGAAACATGCAGCAGTGACCGCTTCAAACTATAATGGAACCAATTATATCATATTACCTGTTGAAAGCTTGCAAACTATACTTACTGTGGTACATATTTGATGCAATAAATACTGTGCTTAAATCATCATTTGTGTTTGCTCAAACATGCACCACTGGGTAAAATTACTATTTACAAAGCAGACTTTTAGTTGTTTTAAATTGACATAGAGTATGTCAACCATACCAAGAGCAGAAGATGGCTAAACAATACTGCAGGAAAAAAGCGGAATCAACTTTATAAAGTGGTGGTGGGGATGTTTTTTGGTCAATTCAGGGTTTTTAGAAAGGACTGATAGGATATTTTTATTTTATGCCAAAGGAAGGACACTTATCAAAATGGTATTAGTCATGCTGCTGGGACTCTGAAGGACTCTGGAATGGTATGTGTGTATCTGTGTGTGTGTATGCGTGTATACATATATATGTATATACACACACATATACATATATACATATGTACATGTACATAGGATGAGTTATGTAAAAATAAAACCACTCTTCAATGTTGGTGATTGTATGGAACATTTACAGGCACATTAAAAGTTTTCTGGATGAGACATCTTAAAAATATGAATAGCTATTTAAGCACCTCAAAAATCTAAAAACATCCTGAAACAAGAAGTAAACTCTTTCCTTTTGTGATGGGATCGTTTTTCATGTGTGAATGAGAATTGCAGCATGCCTTCGTTTAAAATAGATCCAGTTATACAATAGAGAAACGTAGAATTCCCTCCCTGTCATCCCTCTCCCCAAACAGAAACCCGTTTACAAAAATAGTCACATATAATAGTAAACAACCTGTGAATTAAAAAGAAAAGTGATAAATTCACAGCACACATTTTGTAAAAATATGGCAGGTGTGGTAGTTAAAACATAAACAGTGGTGACAATTACTATCAAGTGTCACATGTTGAATTCACATAAAAATTTAACTTCCCTCCCCCGTTTAAATTGGTTCCTATAGTCTGAGTAGCCATGATGTCTCTGCTCTTCAGCAGTGTCAGCTGGTTGTGAAAATAGAAACCTCCTGTCAATACTGTTTCTCTAGTTTAGTGAGTCCCAGTTTGCTGACCAGAGGCCTCTGTCTTGTTATAGGCACTGACCTTAAGTATACATTTGTAAAAACAGTCAGTTTGGCATAGACCTCCTGTGGGAGTCCTGTTGACACAAATACACCACCATCACAGGCTGTAAACAATTTATCACGAAATGGAATATTCTTTGTTTCTTTCTACTTTTTACTTTCCCTGATATCTTTCCCTTTGTCTTCCTTTTCTGATTTGTCTTTTTCAAATTTTTCTTTTTCCGGTTTGGTCACGCTATCATAGGAAGGTGGAGAAGTGGTGGAAGGTGTCATATCGGTTTTCTCTGGAGTTGAATTTTCATTTAGTTTATCAATGAGGGGATCTTCTTTGATAGGTGTCCCATCACATTCTTTGCCTTTGTCTTTCTTATATATGCTTGAAACTTTTTTAACTTTTTGCTTCAAGAGGTAGCGTCTGTAAGCCCTCTGGATGATGATAGCAGACACTTCCTCTTGTTTGCGTTTCAACGTGGTTGTAATGGGCTCGTAAGAGACTTTGGAGGGGTTCGATGCCATGAATCGCTCTTCCATCTGTATTCGAAGGGCATCCATCTCTCCACTCTCACCCAAAACACGCTTTGTGAAAGCAAATAAAATGTCGAGGCAGTGGATCCGGTCGCCACTGACCATGGGCAGATCCATGGCAATGAGCTGGACTTTGTTTGGTTTTGCTATGAGAAGAGGAGGATCCAGGGCATCTGCAAAATCAGAGAGCTTGGAGAACTCTATGAACTGGGTTGCATCAGGATCGAACTTCTCCCAGACCTCGTAGAACATCTCAAAGTCATCCTCACTCAGGGGCTCTGCACTTTCTTCAGTGGCAACACTGAAGTTCTCCAGGATGACGGCGATGTACATGTTCACCACCACCAGAAATGATATGATGATGTAACTGACAAAGAAGAAAATCCCAACAGATGGGTTCCCGCAGTCCCCCTTCACTGAGCTTCCGGGGTGATCTTTTTCAGGGTCACAGTCTGGAGGTCCACTGTTGAGAATAGGGGCTAGCAATCCATCCCAGCCAGCAGAGGTGGTAATTTGGAAAAGGCAGATCATGCTGTTGCCAAAGGTCTCGAAGTTGAACATGTCATCAATTCCAACCTCCCTCTTAACATAGGCGAAGTTGGACATTCCAAAGATGGCGTAGATGAACATGACCAGGAAGAGCAGGAGGCCGATGTTGAACAGGGCAGGGAGCGACATCATCAAAGCAAAGAGCAGCGTGCGGATCCCCTTTGCTCCTTTGATCAGACGGAGGATTCGGCCAATCCTGGCAAGACGGATCACACGGAACAGGGTGGGGGACACAAAATATTTTTCTATCAACTCAGCCAGAAACATACCTATGGAAAAGCAATAAATAACAAAAATAATTGTTATGTCTAATAACAGCAAATGAAATTGTACATCATAAGTGCTACCTAGTTTTACAAAATGTGGACATGAAAATTATATGCAAATAATTTGCAGTATTTATTCAGCAAAATAAAACTTGTATGTTCAGTGTTATAACATTAACACCTTCGTGGATAAAAAACTAATTGGTCATTTTTCCTTGTTCAAAGCAAAAAGCATCTTTCAAAAGAATGACTCAACCACTAAGGGTCTAGCAATGTCATAGTACATAGCAGCCAAGCACAGAAATAAATTTATATTTCTAAAATACTAGTCTTAGTATTTGTATAAGAATGAAAAGATAAGGCATATGAATTTAAATCAGGAATATGAGAGTTTTTATACTTCTGAGGTGGTTGCAACCCTCTTTTATTTGGAAGGAGGCAGATAAACAGAAGAAAACAGAAGCTTTGGAGACAGACGTACTTGAGATGAATCCTGGCCCTTCGTTAGTCTTGATTTCATGCACCACTAAATGGCAATAATATAAATGCTTTGTTGTTAAACTTACATGAGTCTTTTCTTCATGCTAAGCACAGTGTTAGATGCATTTACTTACATAATATGATTTAATCCTCACAATCCTTAAAAAAAACAGGGATTGGAGAGCTGAGGTAATTTGCCCTAGGTTAGAGCAGGCAAATAGTGGAAATAGAAAGTTCAAGGTCAGACCTGTATGGGCCCCAAGTCTCATCTCTTGATGACCATTATTACTATTTCATAGCACTTATGTGAAAACCAAATGGAATGGTACATTGTTACAATAATCTCTCCTGCCAGAGAAAGTAGTATTGAAATGATATCTCAGTTTTCTCTCTGTATATATCTTCCCTTACCTCAAAGAGAACCTTGTCTTAAATCTTCTTAAATTTACTTCTAGCACTTCATTTAATATCTGTACATAAACATTTAATATATACTGATTGTATCGAATTGATTTTGGATGTTTCAACAGAATTTTGATTTCCAAAAAGAAATATCACAAACCCTAGAAAACTATCTGAACCCAAAGATAACACATGAAGCTTATATATGCATAATTATGTATATATAAATGCACATACACCCTCTTCCAATTATAAAAGAGATCACATGTATAGATTACTTGAAGCTTGATGACACACGTGTGTGTGAATTATTGCTTTTAGAGAAATCTTGGACTATGACTAATGTTTCAGTCTTCTCCGATAAGATGATACGTGAAAAGTGACAAATATAAATTCTTTTTTAACACATCATTTTATGCACACCAGGCAGTAACAGAAATGACAAAAACTGAACAATGGGCTATTAGACTTCTCCTTGGAAGTTCAGGATAAGTAAGAAAGATGAGTGAAAATCACCTATAAAATATTAAAACACAAATTTTTACTACTGTATTCCTTAATTGAGTAAAAATACTTCTTCTTACCTACAATGGAGAGAATGACCACTACAAAATCAAAAATATTCCATCCAATGGTAAAATAGTAATAACGAAGGGAGATCAGTTTCAGCACACATTCTCCCGTGAAGAGGACGATGAACACCAGATTAATCCAGTACAGAATGTTCGTCATTTCTTGGCTCTGGTCATCCGTTTCCACCATCATGGTGACCATGTTGAGACAGATGAGGATCATGATGCTGATATCAAAGACTTGTTTGGTTACAAAATCAAAAACCATTCCTTGGAATTTGTTCTAGAACAAATAACATGTAAAAGTTTCCTTAGAAATTAAAAAAAGATCTAATTCAATTTACCAGATTTTTAACAAAGCAGTATGAAAAGGTAGCAGATAGCTTTTATTAAAAAAGACACGATGTTTATTTTCTACTTGGAAGAAATATTTTTACACTGTGATTTCCTACTCTTTGCAAATATATTTGCTTCATTTATACTATTCATGAGATCAACTTTTATAAAATGACTGTAAGTTCAGTACCACCTGTTATGTTCTCAGTGTCCAGGATATCATCAAGGTATGATGGACAGTTAGCGATATTTGCCACCATAGTAAATCTTTTTATCTCGTTCATGTGTTGGGGGGATATTAAATTTAACTTTAATGAGCTAATAAAGAAATTCTTCTCCAGGTTTTCCTCTCATGTTCCCCCCAATTTCTGTATTTGTACTCTCACTAAACCTATACCTTCTAAAATTCCTTCTCAATATTCAGCTAAGAAGATGTATAAAATTATAGTTAAAAAAAAAGAGACAACAGCAGAAAAAATAGTGACTGCTGATTAACTTCGACATGTTATTCAATAATATTGTACCTAGGTGAATTTTTTTAGTTTCAATAACTGATCTATGGTTATAGATGATGTTAAAAGAAGGGAAAGCTGTGTAGAGATTATATGGATAACTCTTCTGTGAGCTATAGTTCACAATGTAGATATTCAACCTTTGGCCTAGTCAATTTGGACTTCACTTCCAAGTACTAATTGGCCTTGTGTCTTATTCATGAAATTAAATCTTCAGCTTATAAACCAGTTCTGATCACTGGCTCCTGTTTGCTTCCATCTTGTCCATATCTGCGTAGTATTTCAGACACTCTGAGGCCCAGGTCTTGACTTATCGCTGTTGATCTTTCTCTACTTTTCAGCTAGAGCAACTGCCCCTCTGCTATCCACTGAATAGCTATTCTCCCAGATTTTGAAACTTTTGTATCTAGATTCTCCACACTAATGCTTTTTCCTCTTCCTGTATGAGACTTTCATTGCTTCCAATTGAAATTTTTTGACATCAAACACTACCTGTTCAGTTTTATTTGGTGCTTATCTCTGAATGAGTGTTTGTCCTGCTGGACTATTTCTATTTCTTCAGCTGGACCTGCCATCTGAGTCCTTCTTAAAGACAGTAAATGCATCTCTTTCCAGTTCAGACCTTTCTATCATAGTTCTTTGCAGTTTTTTGTTTGTTTGTTTTGTCTGGGGCTGGGTTTGAATCCACCACCTCCGGCATATGGGGTTAGTGCCCTACTCCTTTGAGCCACAGGTGTCACCCATCCTTCCTAGTTCTTATTCACTTTAGTTTACCTTTCCAATCCTAGTATGATCCCCTCTGATAGTTCCTACCTCAGACTCTTAGTGAAACATGCATGTTCTACCATATCATTCTACCATGTTTACCTGTCCCCTCTGTTTAGAACAAACTTCCCATATTTTTTCTTTCTCTAGTGATTCTAACTCAATTTTAAGTTTTGAGCACTCTGTACACTCAGAAAAAATTGCTCGTTTACCCATAGTTATATTAGGACATTATATTGCCAATGGTTTTCTCTGATTTAATTTTGGTTGTCTTCCTCTTCCACTTTTTTGGAGGCTTCTCAAAGGGCAGTGTCATTTTGCTCATAGATATACCCTCTAGGGTGTGGTTATATTCAAAATATCTTAAAAGCAGAAATTTGCTCTTACTTTTTTTCTTATCTGCCAGATCAATAAAAGTCTGTTTAGATCTCTGCCCATATCGTTTTTCAGTGGGAGACCTCAGTGCTCAACTCCAATCCAACATCACTGATTATTGTCCCCAATTTAATTCCTTGGGTGTCGAATGTGTAGGAAGAAGCTGTCTAACCCTGAAGGTTTTGTTCAACAAAGATTTTTGTTCTCTAACCTTATCTTAGTCTTTCTAATTACCAATTAGTAGTTTTTGGTCCCTCATTAGTTCCCAGGATAATTCCAAACTCTTCAGAAATTCTATTCTCTTGCCCTCTACTCTAACTTCTTTCTTGAGAACATCAAAGTCAATCAACGTAAAGAATCTGTACTTCCTTTGGCATCTCACATAATCTTGACTCCTGCATTCTTTTCACACAGTACAGTAAATTCATCAATAGAGCCAGCCTCTTTTCCTCTCAAATTCTAACCTAGACTATCCTTGCTCCAGATCCTGTGCAACTTTATCCTGTAATTATTTCCTCTGTTTCCAGTCTCTTCCTTTACAGAACTCCTTTCATTTTGCTTTAAACCTAATCTCTCAACCTTAAGAGACTTCTATTTTGCTACTTCATCTTAATATTCCTTTCTCTTCCTCCCCTACTCTATTGTGGTGACCAAATTCTACAAACCAGAACCTTCCCTTTTTCACCACTGTGTTCTTTCTTATCCTGCTGGACACCATTATTCATCTATTAATAATTATTATACAAGATAGAAGCGCCTCAGTCATTCTTGGTAGTTCCTTCTTCAGTTCTCAAAATAATTAATAGACAAAATTTTAAATTTCACCCCAGTTATAGCTCACAAATCTATTCAGTTTTATTCATCTCCACATCACCCTCGTTTGGGCTACCTAAGAATATCTCTGAGCTCTAAAAAAGTCTACAGTGCTTGCACACTTCCTCTGTTAAGCCAGTTGTCTAAACATTATCAAGCCCAAACTGTCTGGATCCCCTCAGTGGTCACCCACTGTTCATTCAATAAAAACCACTCCTTAAAATGGCCTATGAGGCCCAGAAAAGGCTAGCATATCCTAATCTCATCATTCTCAACATGTCCCAAATGGAACCCACCCTCTACACCCCAGTTGCTGTGGCCCTCCTACCCTCCTACCTAAGGAACTTCACGCATGTAGTTTTCTTCCACTGACCTCTTCTTATTTCACTCTGGCAATTGATATTTTCTTATTCTTCTTTGATCCTCAGTAATGTACTACTTTAATAAAGCCTTTTCTAATTTCCCTGCTTAATCAGCACCCTCCCCCTTATCAGCTCACAGTTGAATGAATTTATTCCTTCTTGAAAATTTCCATTTGTTGGTGTGACTATTTATGACTATTTGATTACTATCCATTGCATTAACTAGACTTTACATTGTTTAGTATTTAGTCACAAATGCTTAGCATAGTAATGGTACATATTGTTAATAACTGAATGAATGGCTTTTACCAGATTACTTTCTAATTTTGTCAAATTGTCCCTGATAATATTCTATATAAATGTACAGATCTTTTTAGATGTATTCATACCCCTACTAAGTTAATAATACATATGTGTCATCTGATGTAATTAAACAGCTTCTTTTTTAAAAAACTTTCAATCATACACACACAATCTTAATGATTAATCTCATTCCTTCACTGATACCTCACTGATTCCTTCATACCTCTCCCTATAACTTGGTGAAGTGCACAGGGCTCCATGTTCAGGACTTTTGTTTTTGTCTGTATTCTGCTTATTTTTCAAAAATGAATTTGTGCTTCAGAGCACAACAGAATTCTGTTTTAACAGCTCTAACGTCCTTACCTCAGTTTAGACATCTCATAGGACATCTAAGTTATGTATTTCTAAATGCATTTATAAGATTTTAATTTATTTTAGTGGAACCAGTAATTTCACAAGACATCACTGTCTTAGATTTCCCATCATCTACATAGTGTCCCCCTTTTGCAACATCTTACAATTGTCTTGTCTCATTGAGTCTTCTTATTGGCTCAGTTAGCTCCTGTGTTCCCATCCTGTTGGCATGAACCCAGATTATGGTCTCATCTTCTCTCACATCTCCTCATTCCAGTCTCTGGGTTAAACTCTCAAATCTGGTTTTCTTCATATTCCTATGCTTTTCTCTTAACTCGATTGCCTGTGTACCACATACTTAAGACCATTTTCTTCAGACTCATATGCCAAATTTGACTCATCTAAACTCAAAAACTGGTGTCTATTGCTCACTAATTAAAATGCGTCACTGTTCTCCACCGATATATTTATTTCCACAGAATTGAATTTTCTCATTTAGGAAATGTGCTTTTCTTCCCATCCATTCAAACTATTGTTTCCTGAAGACTGTATTTGAATTGCACGTTTATTCTGTTTTATCCAATAACTATCTGTTTTCTCTGAGCTACTGGCTGACTTAAAATCTAAACAATTGATCATGGTCAGTTTTATATGGTCATCAATGAATTCACAGAGTCAAGATTCTTCACAAATACCTCATTGCCTTACACTATGTATACCTTGGGGTAGTCGGAGCTTAACATGTGAGTTACTCCTTCAGGAGTAAGGGAAAAACTCAGGGACTTTCCTGGCAATGATTTCCTGCAGCATCTAAACAGAACCAGCAGTCACTGGCAAATATATAAGTGGAAGAGCCATAAAACTATATAAAAAGCATGATAGCATCTCACTTAAGGGCAGGAGAGAACCAGAGACTATGAGGTTTGACTATTTTTTTTTAAGCAGAAAAAAAAAATTGTGACCTGTTTCATTAATGATTCAATTCAATGTGCAGAGTTGGATGGGGCCTCTCTGAGATATACCAAGATTCAAGTCAGTCCTCACTGCATGCTGAGAACATTGGATATTTCCATGTACTGCACACCTATGTATGTATCTTCTTCTCTACATTATTAGGAGCTCCTCAATAACATCAATTTGTGTGATAGTATGGGCACTATCTGAAGTTGGAACATTTTTATTCATATTTTATGTGTTATATAATTATACATATTATGTATATATGTAATACATATTTATCTTTCTTCAAGCTATTGAGGCTAGCTTGTCAATTGTTAAGGTAAAATTTTTCTGTTGCAAATTTAATCTAGCAATTTTGGCAGTATAAGTGATAGATAACATAGCCTTCATTGACAATGAAAGTATGTTAATCTTACAGCAGGTCGAGGTATGGGTTTTTGTGGTTTCTTTGACCCCAGTTTTTTCATTGCATTGTAGTATTTCTTCTGTTCTTCTGTCATAAAAATGTCTTGACCTCCAAAGTAAAGAAATGAAAGCAAAACTTGTTAAAATCATATTCTTTGCCAGCTATAAAACCCACCTTAATAATCATGTGAAAACTGGCTCCCTTATTTCATGTTAATGTTGCTAATACCTGAATTTAGGGATATATATATATATATATAAAATGTATAAATTATGCCATATTAGGAAATCATATTTCTAGACTAAAAATATTGCGACATGCTATCTGAATTACCAATTACTTTAAAACTTATAGCTTATTAAATGTCTCCAAGTAATTTCTGAATTTGATTATCTTTTCTATTGCTGATTGCATTCTGTAGCCTAAAGGAGAGAGTGTGACAGATTTAGTTCACATGTCAGAGAAAAGATGAAGTTTTAGTATACTTATCTTCTTTTTCTGTTGGTTGAAGTTATCTATGATGACACCAATGAAAAGATTCAAAGTAAAGAATGAACCAAAAATGATAAAGATGACAAAATAAAGATACATGTACAGATTGTCTTCATACTTGGGCTGTAATTCGACCTACAAAATATGAAGAGTGATTAGATCTACATGTTTAAAAGCGTATCTATGAATTTTCAATTCTCTAAGTACGTCCCAATCCTGGAAAGGAAACCAAACATTAAACAGTCTTGATGAACTTTTCAAAGCTGGCAAGCTTGCTGAAAAGTCCAGCAAGACTAATCACTGACTTGGGAAAATGAAATAACTAATACAAAAAGTCGGAATAATTATAGAAAATTTCACACAATAACTACCTAGATTATGAATGCACTTTTCCTTTGTAAGCAAAGATCTTCAACACAACATGCAAATTAAAGATTTCCTCTTCCTACAAAAGAGATGTTAGCATCACACTATTCAAACTTAGATGCTTTAAGATTTCTTTTCTTTCTTTTTTTTTTTTTTCTCTGCAGCTTTTGGCTGGGCTGTGTTTGAACTCACCACCCCACCACCTCTGGCATATGGGGCCAGCACCCTACTCCTTTGAGCCACAGGCACTGCCCAAGATTTATTTTCTTTATGTCAGTTTTTACTTTTGTAAAGTGCAACTAATAGAACCTACACCTAACAGGGTAGTTGTGAAAATTAAATATATTAATATATAAAATATTCTTAGAACTATGCCTTGCCAGTAGTAACTGCTAAGTGTAAGTGTTATAAGGGGTATACTGCACACTTCTTTAGACAGGCTAGAATCATCATGTCTGCATACAGGTATAAAATTGAGTCTATTGATTCATCCTATTCGATAGGCACCGTTTCCATAACTATGATATCCTTTCTTATCCAGCCCCTTTTGATTATTAAAAGGCGTGACAGCTGACTTGAACTTTGAGCTTTGGCTGTAATCTGTAGTTCAGGACTCAGAGCACATTGTTCTAATCAACTCAGTTAACCACTGATGATAATGGATGTAGCTTATGACCCATTGTACTACACCTTGTGAAATCAAATAAGACCAACATGATATTTTCTCTAATAAAATTAAGCAAAACAGAAAATATCATAACTATTATAAAACTAAATAATGTTTGAGGAGACTTTTACTTGTATATGTATGTGTTTAGAGAACAGTGATATACAATTATATTTCTAACCCTTTTTTTTTGGATATCAACACTTTTTTATTTTTTTATTAGATGATATTAAATTAAAGATAATACACATATGAGCAAGTGCATAGCACAGAAATGTAAAATGTAATAGGTTTTTGTAAAGTGAAGTCCACAACTTAGGACATGGTCAGAATCTAGAAACCCTGAGAGCATCCTTCTCAAACACAATCTCTACATCCCTGCTAGAGGAATGTTTCTTCTTGCTTTTAGGATAATTACTTCCTGGCTTTTTCTTTAGCATTAACACCTAAATATGCATTTTTGAACAGTAAGCTTAGTTTGTTGACTTTTAAATTATACATAAATGAGATAAAAGTATATGGCTAGCTTTTTTAACTCAAGGCTGTGTATTTAAAATTTCATCCACCTGGTGTAGAAGGGTATATTCATTTCTCCCTCTAGATAATATTCAATTATTTGTCCATTCCACTATTTTCGAGTTGTTCCCACCTTTTACTAGTGAGAAAATGTTAAGTTTTTTCTTGTCCATAGATTATCCTACACATGTTCATCAGTTTCCAAAATATACATTGTTAAAAGTAGAATTTCAGGGTTAAAGAATATCTTGCACTTTATCAAGTGATGTAAAAATGTCCCTAACTGTTTGTAAAAGGATATTTGCTTATTTTTTCCTTCCAGCATTTTAGGAAAGTTCTTATTGCTCTTTATGCTTGGTAACACTTGGCATTGGTCAGACTTTACTATTGGCCATCAGGTAAGTGAGTAGGTAATGTCTCGTTTTGGTTGAAATTTTGCATTTCTCTGGTGACTAATGAAAGTAAGAGCCAGCACCTTTTCATAATTTTACTGCCCAACTGTATTTTGCCCACTCAAATGTACTTGCCGCTGCTTATCTGACAGGAGGTGGAACTTGAGGGGTGATGCACGTGATAGGTGCAGTTGTAAATGCAGATAAAACTTTGACCTCTCGCCCACCGCTCACCTCCTGCTGCACGGCCCAGTTCCTAACAGACCATGGACCAGTCCTGGGCCATGACCCAGAGATTCCGGACAGCAGGTCTTTATGATAAGGTTGCAAGAAAATAATTAGCATGGTGAGTAATAATAAATAATAAAGTATTATTATTATTTATAGAAAGCTCATAGTTGGGATTCCTGATAACACTGACAGAAATACAAGGCATTCTTTTAGTTCTCTCCCTCCCTTCTCTCTTTCTCTCTCTCTCTCTTTTTAAGAGGTTATAAAATAATCCCGGAATTCTTCATTCAGAAAGCTAGTTAATGGTACTAGGGAAAAGGCATTTTGAGTTTCATTCCATGAGGTGGCATTCCTAGAAATCAATCTCTTTCTTCCAAAATGTGGTTCCCTTCCATGTTAAATAGTGAGAAATTAATTGAAATTATAAAGGAATTTTCAAAAATACTATTTTGTATCAGATAGATTATGAAAATCCCTCCCTTCTACCAAATAATCTCATTTCCCAAAAAGAAACACTAGTAAGTATTTTGTTTATTTTGTTTCTTGATTTTTTCTTCACCATTAGTCATATCCCTTTTATTACAAAAAAGATAAAAAGCTGGAGGAAATCTACGACAGCTGAAGAAAATTGCCTGTGAGAACTTCTCATGCAAAAATGGCCAGGCCAAGCAGACTTAAAAATAAAATTTCTAATTTTGCAAATGCAGTCAATAAGTTTTCATGTTAGGTGCCATGCCAAATACTAGAAAATATCTTAAAATTTTTAAAATTAATTGAGGAAAACATCATTATTAAATTTTTAAAGAAATAATTTAAGTATTTTATTTTTATAATACAGATGTGCTTTATAAAATGATCCATAGCTTGATTTAATGCACATTATCACTAAATTACAATACTCACTTCATCAAATTTAACAATTACCTCTAAATAGACTTACATTTCGTGAGTCAACAGCTGCATACATGATATCCATCCATCCTTTAAATGTGGCCTATAATAAAAAAGTCATATCATTGAATTTTTCCCCAAAATTAAAATTTTAGAAAGTAAGTATCAGAGCAGTTGACTGAGACTCATTTTGACCTGTATTCAAATATAAGCATATAAAATAGTTTGAAGTTAATATTGAAGTTCATATTTAAACTTTTTGGACAATGTTTTATGATATATGCATTGAAAACCCTTCAATGTTAAATCATGATCTAATATAACAATAGTGATCAGAAAAGCAATGTCAACAATCTTTGACTCTGAGGTGATGACAAAAATTTACATGAAGTTTGATGAAAGAATTTCACATCTGTATACCAGCATTAGACAAGTTTGAAATTAAACTGCATTATTTGATCTTAACATTTTCTTTTCTACTTATTCTTTTCTAAATGCTATTATCATTAATTATTAATCATGAGCATTTATTTTTGAAATATCTTTAATATTGTTAAACATACTACTTTGAGGTAATTTATTCCATAAGAAGCAGCAGTTTCTTTATCTGAAAACAACTGTATTCAACTGCATTTATTCTTCTTAAACATATTTTTCTATTGTGTGGACACAGTAATCCTGAAAACAAAAGTTGTGTCTGTGGTTTCAGTTCCTTGATGCTGTAGGCTCTGCCCCTCCCTAACTATTCCTACAGTATTGAAGGTTCTGTGGATGCATCACCTTTGGGAACCAGTGGATAGGACGCACTGTGGTCACTTGAGGAGCTGAACTTCTTAAGAATTCAGACGTAGTAGTCTTGATTTTCATTTGTAAGAGAACAATTTTTCTATCTAAAAGTATCCAACCAGGAGCCAGAAAGACAGGAGTCAGGGATGGGAGTCTGGGTGAGAATGTGAAGGCGAGGAGTCTGACTGTGCCGAGGGTAAAATTTGGGTGTGTAGAGACCTGACAAGGATTGAGAGACTATCCAGTACTTGAGCGGGAATGCAGACATCTACCAAGTGTGCTTTCAACATGTGCACGCCTTTTCAACATCCCTTGAACCAACATCTTCTCTCAGAGTACAGACAGGAGAAAACTGTGAGAAACTTGATAGAAATTCCATTAACAAAGGACTTGTTCTGGGTTGCCTAATGCATCGTCTGAAAGACTATAAACTTCGTAGAGCCATCCTGCTTCCAGCATGGTGCATAAAAGATAGTTCAGCGATCATAAGGAAGATGGGCATAAGGAAATATTTGCCATCACTAAGGAAGAAGAATTTGGCTTGATTATTTATTTTATTCTTTTTATATAATTTATTGCATCTACATAAGGTTCCTAAAAATCATTTTTTGTGTCTTTTTTAAAATTAAATCATAACTTTTTTTATTAAATCATTAATGTATTTATGGGATACAATGTGCTGATTGTATATAAAATTTGGAATGCTTACATCAAACTGGTTAACATAACCATCACCTCACTTACTTATTTGATGTGTTAAGACCTTTATACTGTGCTTTTGACATGTACCCTTGCATTGTGCCCATTAGGCAAGGTCCCACCAAATATCCTCCCTCCTCTAGGCTTCAGCCCCCCTCCCTTCTCCCTCTTCTTTCCTCATTCTTTCTGGACTATAGTTGTGTTTTATCATTCATATGAAAGTGTAGGTGATTGTATATTGGTTTCATAATAGTATTGAGTACATTGGATACTTTTTTTCCATTCTTGAGATACTTTACTGAGATGGATATGTTCCAGCTCCATCCAAATAAACATAAAAGATGTAAAGTCTCCATCTTTTTATGGCTACATAGTATTCCGTGGTATATATATACCACAATTTGTTAATCCATGCATGGGTTGAAGGGCACTTGGGCTGCTTCAATGACTTGGCAATTATGAATTGGGCTGCAGTAATAACCAGCATCCTTTCAGGACCAGAACGCTTAAGAAAATAAGCTTAGATGGGTCATTTCTTAAACTGATAGGGGCCATCTACAGCAAACCCACAGCCAATATCATATTGAATGGAGTAAAATTGGAAACATTTCCACTCAGATCGGAAATAGACAAGGATGCCCATTGTCTCCACTGCTATTCAACATAGTAATGAAAGTCTTAGCCATCACAATCAGGCAAGAGAAGGCAATCAAGGGTATCCAAATGTGGTCAGAGGAGATCAAACTATCACTCTTCTTGGATGATATGATCTCATACCTGGAAAATCCCAGAGACTCAACTACACAACTCTTAGAAGTGATCAAGGAATACAGCAGTGTCTCAGGATACAAAATCAATACTTACAAATCAGTAGCCTTTATATATACCAACAATAGTCAAGCTAAAAATATAGACAAGGACTCTATTCCTTTTACAGTAGTGCCAAAGAAGATGAAACATCTGGGAATTTACCTAACAAAAGATGTGAAAGGTCTCTATAAAGAGAATTATGAAACTCTGAGAAAAGAAACTGCTGAAGGTGTATGTTTTTTTAAAAACTAGTACTTTTAATTGGCAATATCTATGTGTACAAAATAATGTTTTAAAATATATATACACTGTGGAGGGGCTAACTCAAGCTAATTATTGATAACTTATATGTTACCTCATGTACCTATCATTTTTGTGATGAGAAAGCATAAAATCTATTTCCTCAGTGATTTTCAAGTACAGGGTACATTGTTATTAACGATGGTCACCATGCTGTGCAATAGACATTCACAATATATTCCTTCCCTGTAACTGAAATTTGGTATCCTTTGACCAACATCTCCCATTCTCCTACCCTCAGACCCACGTGGTCACTGATCTACCTTCTTCTATGAGTTTGACTTTTTAAGATTCCACATGTAAGTGAGATTACGTGGTATTTGTCTCTCTGGGCCTGGCTTACTTTACTTAACATAATGTCTTCCAGGTGCATCCACAGTGTTGAAAACGGCAGGATTTCCTTATTTTTAAAGTCTCAATATTATTCTGTTGTGCGTCTCACATTTTCTTTCTTCATTTTCCTTTGATGGACACTTAGGTTGTTTTGTGTCTTAGCTATTGTGAATAATACTGCAATGGACATGGGAGTGTAGGTATCTCTTTGGTGTACTGATTCTGATCTACACCCAGCAGTAGGATTGCTGGGTTATATGATGGGTCTATTTTTAACTTTTGAGCAACTTCTATACCATTTTCCATAATGGTTGTGCTAATTGACATTCCAACCAACAATGTTCCCTTTCCTCCACATCTTCACTCACTTTCTTCTTTTTGTCTTTTTGGTAATAGTCATTCCTTCTATCTCGTAGGGAAGAAGAACTTTAGATTTAAAATTGGATTTAAATTATACGGCATAGAGAATAATAAGGTGGTTACTTACTACTTGAAGCAGAGAAAGATATCCAAGGCCCACATTATCAAAATTTACTTTCACATTTTTCCACCTGGCAGTCTGATTGCTCTCGATGAGGGCTTTGCATTCACTATAGTTGTTGACTACGCTTACATCAAACATCTCTCCAGTAGTATAGTTAATACAATGGTAAAACTTGCCAGCGAAGAGATTCACTCCCATGATACTGAATATCAGCCAAAAGATCAGACAAACCAGAAGTACATTCATTATGGATGGGATGGCTCCTAAAAGAGCATTTACAACAACCTGGCACAGAATGAGAAGGAAAAAATGAGTGAAAAGCCAAGAACAAATAATTACTTACTTTTACTTATTTCTAAACATTATAAAAAACATAATAGACAACTGATAGAATACATCTGTCTCAAAGCTGCATACTGGGTTTACTAGACTCTAGTAGTTCCAACTAAGAATTTTAAAATTATAATTCAGGAGAGTATAAAATAAGTTTTATGTTATAGAATGTTTTCTCATGAGGCAAAGGTATGCATATAGAAATTTTTTTTCAAAGAATGAAAATAATACATACAAAGAATAATTTAGAGTAAAAATAATAATGTGACTATTGAAGGAAGCTTGTCTTGTAAACATCTCAATTGTTTTTAAAATCATGCAAACTAGGGCAGTGTCTATGGCTCAAAGGAGTAGGGTGCTGGCCCCATATACCAGAGGTGGCAGGTTCAAACCTGACTCCGGCCAAAAACTGCAAAAAAAAAATCATGCTAACTATGCAATTTTATACCCACATTTTGAGAGGAATACTTAAGAGAGAATACTTAAAGGCCAAATTCTATACAGAAAATATAAAAATTATTCTAGTGCTGAAAATTTGATACCCTTAGTTTATTAAGCCTACTGCTACAAAAACTGAGTTCAGATTGGTAAAGTGAAAAGAATTTAACATCTAATAACTATCTTCTATGTAACCATTCCTATACAAACACACAGAGACCCTCCCCTGCACACACTGCCCATCTTTGGTTGTATTTACAGCATTCAGATGAAGTCTAGGTAACTTTTTTCAAATATCACAAAAAGCATCATTTTCTAAAAGTTCCTCTTGGACAGCTAAAACCACTGAGAGAGTTTTGACAGTTTTCTAGTGGTAAGGGCATGTGGCCTCAGGTTTTGTGCCTCTGGGGATGACCAATGTCAATATAAATTCCTCCCCATTCCTTTATACCACCTTTCTAAATGACTGTTAGATTTCCACAGCTGACCTACTTTTTAGCCATCTCAGCCAGTGTTTGAATACTATGTGAAAAGCCAAACTTAGTCTACAAGGGACTCCAAGTACATTCTATAGAGCAGTGAAAAAATGATGAGTAATGATTTTGTATTAATTACAATGAGTAGGGTTTCCCACACATTTATAAATCCAGATCTACAGCTTAGGCAACCTGATAGAGATTTCCTGCCAAGTGCAAATCCGGTTACTTAGAAGCAGATACTGAACCATTATATTCTGTGGTAACTGCCATGCCAAGTATTCTGGACGTCTGATAAATATTATTATGGATTGATAGGCGATGTCAGTATGAAGGTAGAAGACACAAATTCTCCATAAATTTCTAAAATACAAAGTGGCAGTATATTCTCAATTATAATTCCAACAAATTCCAAGCATTTGGTCTTACCCTCATTCCTTCAAACCTGGATAAGGCTCTCAGGGGCCTCAGAGCCCTTAGTGTTCTGAGGGATTTGATGGCACCAAGTTCTGAGTAACCCAAGGCATTTGCAGTTAAGCTAACCAATGAGACCTATACAGAAAAAGCAACACAATTGTCTTATTTACAGTCAAAATGTATGTATAGTTCAACCTGGCTCTAGGCAATGAACCAGTAGTTCTCAAATTTTAGTGAGTTTCAAAATCACCCAGGGGCTTTTTAAAAACACTGTTAGCTGATAGTCTAATTTAGTAGGTTTGGGGTAAGGCCTGAGAATTTGCCCCTGAGAACTTGTTCTACAAGTTCCCACAAGCGACTAATAATGACGGCCCATGAACCCCAATGTGAGAATAAGGTGGTTATTAGCTAAAATCTCAGCTAAAAGTAAAAGAAAAACTGTCATGAGGGCACATAAGTGCCTAATTTTCTTTGAAAATATGCATAAAATTTATTAAAATTATATAAACTAAGAAGAGATGTTTTATCCTCGTGCACCTGAATATCAAAAGCATATAAACAAAAGTAAATATGCAGTATACCTTTTAAGAGCCTGGTGTCAATAGATACTTGAAAAATATTTTTTTAATATAAATAAGTGAAGCACATACAAAATTATTGCAGTGAAAGCGAACTTAAACTAATTTTGCACATGCAATTTTAAAGTAAAACTTCTTGAGTACAGAAAAAAAATAAAATTTTATCTTACGTGGTTTATATAGCTTATAAAAGCTAAGCTTTTAATCTTTATAAGTCCCCTCTTCACAGATAATTGAAAAACAGTTACTGAATTATCATGAATTGTGAAGATTTTCTGCATATAAGATATGAGGACCTGTAGTACTTTACCTTCTCTGAAGACAGAACCAAAAAGAGACAGGCATTAGTTAAAGGATGAAAGATAAAGGTTAGACATATGAAAAATATTCTGAAAGGGTAGTACTGATTGGCAGATGAGAAGAGGTAGTCAAATATCCAATTTTATGTGAATTGTGGAGCTAACTGTGCAAGGGAGTTGCATCTGGGTCCATCTTCTGCCACATTTCAGTGATCTCCTGCTTGGTCTCCTGATCTCTCAATAGTCCCATTTCTATTCCACCATCACAGCCCCACCAAACTTCTCTCCCTCAAGACCAAGCCAGACTCATCACTTCCATGTATGTCACTCTTCAGTGGCTTTCTCTTTACGAAATCGCAAGTCCAAATTTCCTTGGATGGCATCTCAGGTTCTTCAAACTGTTCTGTAACTTACATTTTTTACCTTATCATGCAATTACAAACCTTTCCTCTCACCTTCTAGTGCTCTGTGCTGACCTTGAAGGACCACTCATTTCTAGAACTGGCCCCGGATGTCACCCATCAATGTGGTAACACCTCAGTGTCACTCCCTGATCTGTGCCTGCTGACACTGTCATCCCTCCAACTCCACCTCACACTCCCCTTCCTTCAGCAAGCCTGTCCCTCTCTCAAGGGAAGGGGACTTCATTCTAATGCAAGGATCAACTGGACATTGTTCCATTTCTGTCCTCATTATTTGACAGCAAGCTCCTGCAGGGCCAGAAAAATGGCTTACTCACATTCATTATCTTTCATAACAAAATACGTGAATAGTAAAGACATTTGATTTAGGACAAAGCATGGATCAATTTAATATACTAGCATAGCAGTTTCCTCAACTCTGAAGAGGTAAATTCCAGAGTATCGTAGGTAAATGAGCATGAGCTGCCGGGCAACCAGATGTCCCTTCAGCTTTTCTTTCTTTACAAGTAGTATTTACGTAATGCCTTGTACGTACATAGAGTAAATGTCAGATATTTTATTATACATTTGCGAATCTAACATAACTACGTATAGAATATAGATAAAAATGCTATCATACATACATCCATTTTACAAATAAAGAAATGTTTATAGCTTGGCGCATTTTCCCATCATTGGTAAAGTCTAAACATATGCTTTTATTGTCTCATTATTTATTTATTGTCTTGTTGCTTTGCTTTTACTGTAATTCTGCATGTAGCCTCAATAGGTTATATTTAATAGCAGGTTTATCTCATATTCAATTATTTTAACGTCCTTTTCTCTTCTTACTCAATTTCAACACCAATGTGGTTTAATAAAACTTTTAAATAATTGGTGAATAGCCAATTGGTTTCCATTATTTTGTAAAAATCCAATGATGTGTCTCATTTTTGTGACTTTCAAAGTTCTTTATCATTACTAATCTATCTGTGCGACCAAAACTTCTCAACTGGCTCCAGTGATGACCAAGGCACTAATGTCACAGATGCTTGTGAAGAATGCAGATACAGCTATTTTGTGAAATATAAGAGTGAATAAAGCAAAATTTCTAAATTGATATGCTATTTTGTATAACTTGGGATTTTAAATATTAATTTGAAACTAAATCATTAGGTAAAATATGATGGTACTTGGCTGTTTCATCTATTGAATCACGTATTAAATTAGTAGAAATTGTTTGGAGGCATCTTCTTATAAGAAGCAGGAAACATCACTTACATTTGGTCTGATGTGATATTTACTGAGTGCTTGCTATGTGCTAACCACCATGGCTAGACTAGTACGTATCATCACAAGTCAAAAAATGAAACAGAAACTGCAAAATACTCACATCAACAATCAGGAAGTCTAACCAGCACCAGGCATTGGTAAAATACATCTGAAAACCATACGCAACCCACTTGAGTAGCATTTCCAGGATGAATATGTAAGTGAAAACCTTGTCAGCATATTCCAACATGGTCTTAATGGTTTTTCTCTGCTCGATATATATATCTTCAAATGCCTGTAAGTGAAAGGATTCTATTAAATTTTATTGTCATGAACAGTCTCTAAATGAGGTCTTTTTAGAACAGAAAATGATACAAGCCTCTTAACAGGTGCCTGAGGCTGCATTTTACTTTATAATTATTTATACATGGATAACTATTGACTGGACATTGCAGTCAACTGAGAATTCAAATTATTTTTAAATTTTGCTATCAATGTACCCCAAAAGAACTTGATTTTTTTAAGAGCTTGCTATGTGCTTCTGTCTAGAACTGGAAGTAGAAAGTCACCTGGGAGTAGCTCTGTCTTGTTAAGTGCAGGCTAACTGGAATGTACCCTCCCAGTAACACAGGAATAAGGCAAGGAGGCCCTTCAGCCTAGGGAAAAGAGGAAGGATTGCCATCTCTCATTTTCTCCCTCTTTCTTTCTTTCCTTCCTTCTCTTCCTCTCTTTCTTCTCTTTCTCTGTCTCTCTCTCTCTTTCTTTTTCTTTTTTCATTAAATCCTGGCTGTGTACATTAATGCAATCATAGGGCACAACGTGCTGGTATTATATACAATTTGAAATATTTTCATCAAACCGGTTAACATCGCCTATGCGGCATTTTCTTAGTTATTGTGTTAAGACATTTATATTCTACACTTAGTAAATTCCACATGTACCCTTGTAAGATGCACCATAGTTGTGACCCCACCAATTACCCTCCCTCCCCTGATCCTCCACCCTCCCCTCCCCTTTCTCCCCCCTTCCCCCTTCTTCTTGGGCCATAATTGGGTTATAGCTTTCATATGAAAACTATAAATTGCTTTCATAGTAGGGCTGAGTACATTGGATACTTTTTCTTCCATTCTTGAGATACTTTGCTAAGAAGAATATGTTCCAGCTGCATCCTTGTAAACATGACTTTCTCTCTCTCTCTTTCCTTCCTTCCTTCCTTCCTTCCTTCCTTCCTTCCTTCCTTCCTTCCTTCCTTCCTTCCTTC
>NW_003852485.1:4394632-4439929 GCF_000181295.1 Otolemur garnettii | reverse complement strand
TTCCTTCCTTCCTTCCTTCCTTCCTTCCTTCCTTCCTTCCTTCCTTCTTTCCTCTCTTCTATCTCTCTTTCTTTTCTCTCTCATTCTTTCTTTCTTTCCTTCTTTCTTTTTTTCTTTCTCTTTCTCTCTCTTTTCTCTATGTGTATGAGTGCATGTCTGAAAGTTACTTTTTACTTAATCAAGCAGAGCCCTTGGGAAAGGGTAGAGAACTCAACTTGCAGAAACCCCTGAACCTTCTGGAATGACAAGACCCATCTATCCAACTCAATCTTCTCAGTGATGAAACTTCATAATTTTCTTTCCACTTGGGATTAAAAATCCAGGCTCACCCTGCATTGTATTGAGTACAAGACAGGACATAGGATTCCTCACGAAACCAGAAGTGGGTCTAGAAGCCTTCAATGCAATAATCCTCCTAATGAAATCAACTGACCAAATTCTCCATTAACTAATATAAAAAATAAAAGGAATGTGACCATGTTTGTGTCACCAACTGGGAAAATAAATGGGTCAGACCATTTTCATTATATTAATCAATATTTTGACCAAATTGATTGTGCCATTGAGTAAAACTAGACATAAATTAAATTTGCAATGCTTTCACTTTGCTAGAAGTTAATAATTAGTGTAGCCTGCTATTTGCCATTCGCTGTGGTTGGCTATAGCAAGTCACTGTGTACCAGACAGATGAGCTCCCTGCAGGGTGAAGCTTAGGTGAAGCTAAGCATTCTTAATAAGAACTGCCTCTGGTGATTAAAAGTCAGAAAGATCCTTCTTTAAACATTTTAAGAAATCCTAATAAGCTGAGTTTGGTTTCACCCCAGGACTACTCCAGACAGTGATGAAAGTTGCTATTTACTGAACCTCTCACACTGTTACTGAACCTCTCACTGCTAAACACATCACACATATTTTCTTTCATTCCCATGAACATTTTACTTAAAAAGTGAGTTATGTGAGGTTAATTAAAGTTAAAGGATTTCACTTAAAAGGTGAAGGGTGGACAAGGCATCACCTACCAGAGCACCGCTGCTCAGCAGAATCATGAAAACGATGAAGGTTTCAAACCAGTTGTGCTCCACTATTTTATAGCAAGTTTTCCTCAAATTCCACCAGAGTTTCCCTTTGCCTTCCTCTATGCTTATCTGACAACACTTGAACTTCCGTACACAGTCTGAAATATGTGAGAGTAAATGAAGAGAAAATCATTACTCTTTGATGATGTATATTTGGGTTGGTGAGAGATTTGTCAATATTATTACCTGATGATACATTGTAAATAACTTTTATTTGATAAGATGGCTTCCACTGAAAAAGAAATCAAAATCAAAAATATGGCTTTTAATCACTTGTTCAAAAACTTTATTTTTATGTTTATAGGATTGTCTAATGGATTATATTACATTGTAAAAACTTGCCAAAAAATGGAAAAATCAAAGGAAAAATACAACCACCAAAAAGTTGATATTCCCATTCTGTCCTTATCTTATGAGTGTAATTCCACTTCTATATGGACATTTCATAAATATGCAAACTCTGATTAGTTCACTAAGTGATAACATTAACAATTCCCATCTCTTTTAAGTAAATAATTTATGAACTATTTCATAACATTTCTGTAAATAAATTACTCAAATTTATATAAATATTCTGCTATTATTTGATATTTCAGTTGATTTAATTCTGGCCATTAATGATAGCAATGTAGTAAACACCTTTGTATAATTTGTCAACTATTATATCAAAGGCTCTTCAAAAAATGTTTATTGAATACCTGGTATAGTTGAAGAATTACACTGAGCAAATGATATTATAATGTGTAAGATAATAGCTTTATCTCCAAAGAGTGTACATTTTAAGTAGGGATGATTTGTTTACAAAATACTACAGTTAAAGAAAGCAACAATCATCACAAGACAAAGTATTATACTATGAGAGTTCTTTGGTAAAGCTAATTTCTGAGCTTTATGGAGGAGATGAATTTGAGGCTAGATCTTGAAGGACATATAAGAATCATATCTATTAACAGAACATGAAGCCGTGAGGATGGAGGAACAATGACTGGAACAGAAAGAATTAGGAGTCCAGAATGGAAAAGTAGTCTAGGCACAGTGGCTCATGCCTGTAATCCTAGCATTCCAAGACGCTGAGGCAAAAAATCACTTGATGTCAGGAGTTTGAGACCAGCTTAAGCAGGAACGAGATGCTAGTGCATCGTGGTGGGTGCCTGTAGTCACAGCTACTCAGGGGGCTAAAGCAGGAGGATTGTCTGAGCCTAGGAGTTTGAGGTTGCTGTGAGGTAGGCTGAGGGCATGCCACTCTAGCTTGGGCAACAGAGGGAGACTCTGTCTCCATAAAAAAGAAAAAAAAAAAAGATGGCAAGTGTAGCTTAGAGCCCAAGGTTTTAGGTGGTTTCACACACAGCATTATTATTAAGATATTTGATCCATACTTCAACTAAAAAACTTTAGCTTACCTCAGAAAATCCTTCTGAGGTTACCCAGTGAAATATTGCCCCATATCATTGAACTCAGAACACATTTTGATATTTTTACTACTTATTTTTGCTCATAAATAATAAAAAACTTTGACCTTAACTAATACAGAAGACTGTTACTCAAGGACAGATTTAAATGAAAATTTCAGAACTAGTACCCATTATACAAATGACAGTGAAGTAAACAGCAAATTCTTTCTTTCACTTCCTTATTTTTTCTTTTCTTTTTTAAAAACCTATTAGAGATATGTGTGATTTAGCTTTCTCTGTTATATCACGGAAGGCCACAGAAAAGCCAGTTAGTAGCCTTTCTCAGAGTTGAACAGGATGTATCAAAATAAGAACATTTGATTACGTAAATTAAAGTTTACTTTTTAAACAGTGGCCTCTGTTGTGTTATGAAAAATGTAAAAAAAGTAGCAAATACAGTAGGTAGACAGGTATAGGTAATTACTGTACAGATAGACAGATGATAGATAGACAGGGAGATAGGAAAGATTAATAGAGAAGAGGAGACTAGTGGCCACGAGTGTCATCATTTTGCTTTTACCTTCTGTAAAACAGGCTTCAGGTTCCAGGGATTCCTCAGGTTCCACCTCGGGTTGCTCTCCCTCCGCGGGAGCTCCTATATCAACTGTGCTGCCTTCAGATGAACTAGTTGCATTTAGCTTCTGAAAATCAACCCCACAAAAAAGCTTTTAATTATTCTCTTTCATCTCAATATACATATTCATTCGGTGTACCCCTTAGTCTTCCGTATGCATTTTCTTGATCTGTAATTTAAGAATAACTTAAACATAATGCCAGTCTGCTTTGGTAAAGGTATGGGGTCACAAGATTAGACACAGCACCACAGTATTTTGTTTTTCTTTAAAATACGGTGTTAACAGCTCAAATAACTTTTTTGTTTGAACCCACGGATAGAGATTCTGAAATAAAATCCTGCACAAAGCTTAGGTAAGCCGCCAGAGTCACCTGGTCATCTATGATCTTGCTTTTGTCAATTAGTTGTTAAATGATATAGTTTGTTTTATTCTAAAATTGTGACCCAACCAACAAAAGCTGCACAAGTGTATTTTCATGTCAAATTCAGAAAAGATTTGATCAAGTGCACATAAACAGCAACAGTCTAAAGTCATCCACTTTTCATTGACATGAAAACATATACTACTGGTTGTTATTAAATAGATTCTATGATTTTCTAATTCCAAAAAGAGCAGCACATTGTTAGCTATATAGCAAGAGCCGATATTTTGCATTCTCTTTGGCCAATGCACTCCTGTATTTCATTGTGCATTTGGAAACTACTTGTTACTTTGGCACTCTTACCTGTCCTGTTTGTACAGGCTGAAATAAATCTTTGGTTGTTGTTTGGTTTTCCTTTATGTTAAATCAGATATCACCAAAAGGAAAATGTAATAGAAAGAAGCTGTCTTAATTCTTGAAATGCAATAAACTTTAGCCAGATCAGGCCATTCTTGGGATCAGCATAAATGAAGGAATCCCAATCTTTAACCTGGTCTCAAAATGTGGCAGGAATGATGCAGGGCCAGGTGTGAGTGCCACGCGGAATCAGAGTAGTTTGGGCCACAGCATTCTCGAACCTGTGACAATGTTATTACCATTAGTGCATAACATTAGTTAATGGTTGAGCTGGTCAGAGCTAGTTTATACAGGGATGGGGGAAGCACATGATAAAATGCACGCTGAACTACATTGAACTAGAATAAAATGGATGCTGTCATCAGACTGGAAATACTAGACTCATATTCGGGCTGAGGATTACATGAATTTTCCCTAGGAAGATGGTCTCTTTATTTTATAATAAGAATTTTCTTTACATAAAATATTCACTTAGCATGGTGGTGCTGATGAAGTAAAAAACATTGATGTATAACATATATATGAGATTAAAGATGTTCTTATCACAGGTAATTTCAGAATATCAATGATAGAATAAAATCTCATGCCTTCTTAGAATTAGGTTGGAGGTTATTTTTTAATTTGTCCAAAATAGTTAAATCAAAAAATATATATTATAAGGTGCTCAAAGGGATTTTATTTCTTTTTCTACTTATCTGGTATATCATATCAGATAAATAATCATAATATATTTGTTATTCAAATTTGAATGTATTTTGTTCAAGATGAAATACCAAAGTCAGAAGAGGTATTACAATGTTCTAATTTTTTTTAGACTTTTTCTGATTTCCTAACTTTTGTTTCTGGGTTGAATTCTCTGAGATAAGTATAACTATGTTTATATATGGATAATTGACTAAGAAATGACTAAAACATTCTCTAGTTTTAATCTAGCTAATAAATGTGTTACATATTAGGCATCTGATTATACTGATCTTGTCATTTCCAGGATGTCAAAACAGAAAACAGATAATTGGAAAAACTGAGGCTTAGTCACTCCTAGTCTAACTGTAGACACCCCACAATAGGAAATGAAAAATACTCCTTTAACAGATCACACTGCAAACACAGAACCAAGTAAGATGTGACCTGGGGCCATGGGGAAAATGAGCACTGTCTTCAGGGACCTCCACTGCTCAGGCTGGCAATGGGGAACAACTGTTTCAGAGTCTACATCAGTGCTAAGTGATTTGCAGATGCTCAGTAAATTTGGTTAAAACATGAATGCATGGGGAGACACCTATGGCTCAAAGGAGTAGGGCACTGGTCTCATACTGGAGGTAGTGGGTTCAAACCCAACACTGGCCAAAAAAAAAAAAGAATGCATGAATGAATAAATGAACAAAAACCTCCTAACAGAATGAAAGCTAGCCCTCGGGAGAGATTTAGAGATGTCGCTAGAGAATGTATTACATCAAATCTTAGTTTAAAATGTGCATATTTTCCATAGGATCTCTGTAACATTGACTACCACTCCTAGTTGTTACCACGGTAGATGCCTTTGAGAAGACTCGTGTCACCAACCCATTTCTCTCTTCACCATCTATTTCGTATCACGCTGCTTTCTCACTTCCATAAGCTCTTCAACAAGTCTGGGCTCCTAACTCCTGCCAACCAATATCACCTACAGTATGTACCTGAGACTGTTCATAATTCTTTCTACAGTTTACCATATATTTTGACTTTTGGTAAGGTGTGCATCAAATAGTTTCCGACACATGGATTCTGGTCTCCCCAACCAGCTTGTAAGACATTTAGGAGAGAACAATACACTCTGGGACCTATAAGTAATACGCCAAATACAAGAACAGACTCCAAATTGCCAGCATGATTTTCATTAAATATTGAATAAATTGTCTGTTTTCAATAGCTTGTTCAAATTAACAGTTCACTAACTAGTTTAATTAGAGACTATTAATCAATTTGTCGTACTTGGTTGAAAACGAGAACAATTTAGTTTTTTCTAATCGCTTTTTATTCATTATCTCTGGAAATTCTAATAATAAAAGGCATCATTCCTATATTCTTCTCTTATTTAAGTCATATTTAAAAATAGGAAAACGAACATTGATTTTTCCTTTTCCTTTTAATGCACTGCTTTAGTTCGGACTTAGAATTAATAGATACCTTTTTCCCTAAAGCCAAATGTTCACCTATCTAAATGTCAGGTTATTACTTTTCTAAAAGTGCAATTTGAAAGTATTATGCTTCTAGATTTATTACTTTTAGCAAAGATCATAGTTTTGCCATCTTTGAATCCTTAGCACCTATTCCAATGTTTGTGTTTAACAAATGATTGCTGAGTAAATGATTGAATGACCAGTACATTGACTTTTTAATCAACCACTGCTGCTAAAATCTCCTGAAACTTACTTTTACTTTCAAAAGAATAAAAATAATATTCTTTCTTAATTTCAGAGTAACACAAATCCTTCAAGATTCTGAGTTGTGTAAGTAATGATTAATAACTCTTAAGATTATGGGTGCTGTTTTAAAAGCAAGCTGCCAATTGTCCAGACCAAAGATGAGTCTATGAAGTAAGTTATAGTTTAACTCTGGAGTCAGGAAAACTAGTAGAAAATCATTTTGAAGGTATTTTTCTTCTCACTCAACAAGTATGTACATGAGCCTACAGAGTCACAGTGGTATATGGAACCTCTTTCTGCCCCACCTTCCCCTGAACTGGAGCACAGGACCCATGATGTTATTACTTGAATACTTTTGCATTTCTGGAACAGAGAATGTAAGGTATATATCATCCCTTTACCTCAACCAATCTAGTACGTATTTAGAGAAATAAATGTGGGTTTTATCATATTGTCTAAAGTCATACTGAATCAGTATTTAGATTCTAGGTCTTCCCTACCCCATTCTGCAGAATTTTCCAGAGAATTGCCTTGATGATTCATGAACATATCCTTTCTTTATCAAATTAAAACATCTAGTAGCCTGGACATTTAATTAAATCTTGTATTTTCAAGATAATACTTGTGATCTTGTTGATTTCCTATTTTTTCAGTATTAATTCACATTGTAGTCATCATTTTGAAATGTATTAATGTTGTGCTAAATACACATTAGAATATTCCATAAGCTAAAAATTTACTTTAAGAGATGATCCTGAAATGTAGGCAAGCAATTATGATTTGTAAAACTTTTCTGAAGGACATTAGTTCAATGACTTTCTTGAAATCACATTACAGACAAATATTACACTATTATCAAATATGTTGTTGGTTAAAACAGTTAAAATATATAAGAAGCCCATAAAAATCAACTGAATCAAATAAAGAATATAAAAATCTTCAGATCCATATAAGGTTATAATTATAATCACCCTAACTGCAGTGCAAATACACCAATTAGAACTTTAAAATGTGTATCATGATATGGAATTATTACAACTCAGACTCTTTCAAAGAAGAATTTAAAAGGTTGCCTGCAAATGTTCCCACCTGGGCACCATTCACTGAAAAATACTACGTAAGTGAGAGTCTAAAATAGCTAAAAGTAGACCAGTTTGACAAGTTGTATACTTTCCTTTGGTTTCTATGGTTATTTAGATTCTGTTTTTATAACCTTTACTTATATGTCAGGAGGCAAGTGAACTGAATAATATTGTTGCAGGAGCCCTTGCCTAGTCAAACTTTAACAAAATATGAGTGCATCCAAGGACAGGATGGTAAAGGTACCCCAACAAAAGCCAATTTTATTTGCTCTGAAGAGCTTGGTGATCATTTAATTTACTTTCAGGTGGAAATATTAATTACATTTTTTGTGGATATCTCATATTGTAGGGCTCTTATTGAAAATCTTCTGGGATTCTCTTAAATTCTGGGCACATATACTCATATGAGTTAAGCAGGGAAGAATCATATGTTGCTCAATTATCTAATAGACGTTAAGAAGCAATATTTCATTACGTATTTTTAAATACAATAGATTGAACTTTTACTTTCCACATCAATGATAAATTACTTAAACGTCAGTGGGCAAACTAATAATCTTCTTTCATAAAGTAAATTAAAGTAAATTATTTTTAAAAAATAATCACAACAGAAAAAGGAAGAGAAAACATCATTTCCTGTTAAGTTTTTTATAGGAACATTTGTTTCTCATGATAAAGGTAAGATACATTTTTTAAAAAATGTAATCAGTAAATATTATATATAATTTGGAAAAAAGAGAGGTAAATTCTAATGTGATTTTAAGCCAAAGTCTAAGAAACACACTAATGTGACTTAATAAAAGAATTGGAATTCAAAAAAAAAAACTTTAAATATAGATTATATCAAGTATTCCATATATGGCCATTTTGGTCCCTAAGAATGACAATTTTGTTGCTAACCTGTCCTTAAGGAACTCAAGGTCATTTTACAGCATAAATATTAATGCTGGAACAATGGAAGTGATGGTGTTTTTGCTTTGTTTTAGGATGGACCTTAAGGCCAAGTGACACGTTAATATGAGAAGAAATTATTGGTGTTACTTTTTAAATAAGAAATATGCCAAAATAAAAATAATCATTCTCTTTAATATATTATCCAGAAAGTCATTTTAGTGCTTATGTGTACATTAAAACATTTTTAAAATCATAAATAATGTGCATAATCTTTAATATCTTTCTTGGAATGGCCAGAGAAACACTATATCATAATGTCTGGGCCCTCGACAGATTAATAATGCTCCAAAGACACATACGTGTGACCCATTTTGTTCCTACACTAAAGATACTTGGAAAAGCCTTTTCTCCCCTCATCATTATCCCTCTGGAAAACTTCCCTATGAGGACTACACATTCTCTAGGATGAAGCCGTAGACCAGCTCCTATTAAACCCATTCCACCACTGCTTACTCAAACCTTCCCTAGATGTTTTTGTCTCCCTTCCTCTCTCTGTATTGGAATTTAGTATATTCTTTCAGGGATTGGTAAATTCACTGAAGGAAGATCAAAGACTTTTTCAAGGAAATGAGAAATTGCAATAATATGAGGGCTGAGAATAAACACATCAGTTCCTGCTTAGTCTGTATTCAACAACACTACAGCTAAACCCCCTGGATACACTGGTAGATTTTACCTCATTGTCCCACCTTCTCCAAAATGTCTTTCTCTACAGGAAAGTGGCAAATGGAATATTCAGAGAATAAGAAAAGTAAGCTTGCCTGTTTCCAAGAAACTGGAGAAAATAACTCATTATCATAATAAACCCAAATCTCAGGTTTTCTGAACAATTAATGCATAATAGGAAAAAATTATTCTCTCCACTCCTTCTATACATGTGTATCTGTGTTTAAGTGTGAGCAGTTAGCAACTGTACATCTTCCCTCCAATATGTAAGGCACTTTCTTTCAGAAATATGGAATATCAGTAACCAAATATTTTGCTCCAAAGTATAAAAGAATGCTTCAGAAATGGCATGGCCATTCTTTCTTTCAAAGAGCTGAATGTCTTGTTTTAGGGTTGTTCTACAGTTTTAATAGCAGAAGGAGAGGAAACTGCATCTAGGAGGCAAAGTATTTAATTACCTTTTAAAAAAATGGCTACATTGGATCGAGCAATATGTGTAACATATTTGTGCATAAAACCGTGATTCAAACATCAGGAAATGAAGGTTCCACCAACTGGAGTGTACACCTATTGTCATGGTCTCATAAGGGATGTCCCTCCATTTTAAAAACTCCAAAGGAACAAGAGCCCATAGTTCCTTTTCTGCGTAATTTGTAGATCATGATATATTCCAACAATATTCTTTAGGAGAAAGTTTCCCAGCAGGCGTAGATGAAACAGAGGAGGGAGAAAAATCAAAAAGCACACAGGAGCCCCGAGGATGAAAAAGGAGGCTCCAGATCTGTTTTCACAATGAACGTACCAACTGTAAGTCCTTTGTTACTATTATTATTGTCATGATTAATTGCTGTACAAAGACGTTTATTTTCTCTGCTTTCAGTCTAGGGGTTTTAGGGTAAATATAAACAGAATCGTCAAGAAAATTGCATTCTAAATGCAAAATACTTGTTTCATTTGCTAAATAAAGTGATGCCATTTTCCCTACAATGAAGCCCATAAAAATTATACCCAGGCTGCTAGCACTCAAAATAGAAACATTCCAATTCATTTATGTTATTATCACATTAAAACATCCTTTAGGAAGTTTGCCCATGAATAAGGGATTGCTTTAATTTGCGGATTACCCTTCAGAAAAACTTAATATGACACTAAACAAAAAATTACCAGCAATGTATCCTCACTGGGGCTTTATTTTTTTTTAAAGGCAGAGAATAGAAAGCTTTTCTGCAGAAGTTTTTCAAAGAGCACCTACATTTCTCCTACAGGCCCTAAGAATGTTCAAAACTCTGTAACATTAAATGGAAATTAAATAATCCATAAAGGCATGCACTTGGACTTTTTATTGAATATAATTTCTGTTAAAATCTGTAAGAAAATTAGCAACTAAATCTTTAAAAAAAAAAAGAAGTTAGGGTTGTCAGCCTTGCCTGACCATGCTTTATATGACTCAGCATAATAGCAGCTGTGCGAGTTTTTATTTTACTGCCAATGGATGGGCAAGGAACGTAGCTGAGTAACATGCAGGCCAGTCAAAAGTCACTGATTATATTTATATATGTACAACTTGCTTGGGTAACCTGGATAAAAGTGGTGACACGAGCTTTTGGCTGGTTAAAAAACACCAGCGCTGCATTCTTGATGGCTCCAGCTTGATTTTACCCCTGTGAGAAGTAAGAATGGTAAGCAGTGAAGGTCACCATACATACTACTAAATTTCACTTCAAAAAAATAATCATTCAAGCACGGATTCAACATTATTAAAATCTCTAAAAGAAAAATCGGTTATTCAAAATCACAAAAGGAATTACATTAAATATAATCAAAATAACGTAACTGTGAAAGCGTACACGATTATGACATGTGCATATTATTTAAAATTATGACAATTTTAAATGATAGATAATCTACAGAAAATTACCAAAGAATTACACAATTTGGCAAAGATATAGCACTTAGTTCAAACACCTAAATAACCTATGAGTTCACTCAGTTCGCTGTATCAAAAGAAATTTATTAGACATTCCAAAACAAGAAAAATGCTTCATTTTTTCTTTAAGAAAAAAAAAAACTAGGAAAGGAACAGCAAAAACCTCATGCCATTTCTTACTACAATTTCATCCCACCAGGTTTAAACAATGAGCCAAAACGACTAGAAGACTAATACTAAAGAGAAATTTCAACTGAGAGTGTTTAAAATTCTTGAGTAATTGCTTCAATTCTGTTTAATGTTCTACGATAGCGCTACCAGGTAAAATGCTGAAAGATTAAAGCCCACATATTCTCCCTTCCTAAACTATTATCTTAGTCCTTTTTCATTTATGAATCTATATCTGGAAAGTTTGATATAATGCCATAGTTAAAAATTCCTCCAAATAACTTTAACACTAAGGCAACAGTCTCTGCTATGGGAAGGTAAACGGCTTCCACACCTTAAGTAATAAATAATTCTGTGAAAAAGTTCTCTGCTTCGGGCAGCACCTGTGGCTCAAGGGAGTGGGGCACTGGCCCTATGCACTGGAGGTGGTGAGTTCAAACCTCAGCCCCGGCCCAAAACTGCAAAAAAAAAAGTTCTCTGCCTCTAATTTCCAAAATACTAAGTTCACAAACATTTTGGAGGACTTAACTCAGAGTTAACTAGGAACAAAAGAGCTTAATGGTAACAAGAGAAACTAGGAAGGGAGTTTAGATTTTCCCTGCAGTAAACCCCACCTTCCTGGATGTCCATTCCTCTCATATCAAACAGAATGGCTCAAGGTGAGGCAAAATGCATGCTCTTTTGGAAAGAGCTTTAAAATTTCTGAAAGTTATGAAGATTGGATGTTAAATTAAGCACGCTTCAAAGATATTCAAACGTAGTTAAGAGCTTAAACTACCTGATGGCTTTGACATTTGATTCTTTATAATTCATTCTCATACCCTAAAACTGAATATGTACGAAAATAAAAAGTGATTTTCTTTACTATGAGAAAAATATCCACTATTGGGCATACTGCCAAAATAAAGACAAGAGACCATACATTAAAATTATAATGACCCGATTCTATTTTCTAAACACTGAACTTCAGCTTCGATTAGCATATAGCACAAGAACTCGGGCCCTACTTTTCAGTATAACCCAACTAACTACGCGCATCCAAAATTTCGTTCACAGGAAGAATTCTTTGCCCTGGGCTATAAGGTTTTCCTACTTTGTCCTGAAGTGTCCTCAGTTATTTTGTGCAACTGGTAGCTATGACCTGTTATTTATACCTTAGTGTTTAGTAACTCTATTTAAACATTGTCTCCTTTTCATATCTAACCTCTGTTTCTACCTAATCACTGCACTAGCACCACTATCTACCTTCTAAACAAGAAAGAATGGAAACTAGCATATTCTTTAGTCATTTTATCAAAGAAATATAATAAATACAGGGTGTCCATAAAGTTCATGTGCAATTTGTGTATTTCGAATTGCAGACAAGCTTTATGGACACCCTGTATAGGAATGTATCTGAATTTTTCCTCATAATCTTGACTGATCTCTAATTACCAAGACAATGTTATACTCCTTAAATTCTGTCAATGCCCCAAACTTATCCATATCATTTTTCTTCCTTAAAATAAGAACAGTAACAGAGGCCTTTATCTTCCCTGCCCAACAATTCTAATGAAAATGAAAAAGGGACATATTTTTGGCTTTATTACTTTTATTTGTTTATGCATGCTTAAACTAGGGGGAATTTTGTCTTCATTTTTGTATAGTTGAAGAGTGAAACAGGATGGTTTTAAATTCCTTCCCCACTTTACCCTCAACTTTGCACTTATTAATCTATAGGTTAATAGCAAAATAAACTGAAAACATACTCTGGTACTCCTACCTTTCTTATAAAAGAATACATTAGGGCAGCACCTGTAGTTCAATGAGGAGGGTGCTGGCCTCATATACTGAGGGTGGCGGGTTCAAACCTGATCCCGGCCAAACTGCAACCAAAAAATAGCGGGCTGTTGTGGCGGGCACCTGTAGTCCCAGCAACTCGGGAGGCTGAGGCAAGAGAATCGCCTAAGTCTGAGAGCTGGAGGTTGCTGTGAGCTGTGATGTCAAAGCACTCTACTGAAGGCGATGAAGTGAGACTCTGTCTCTAAAAATAATAATAATAATAATAATAATAAGATACATTAAACTGCCAAGACTTACTGAGTTGGTAAATTTAGAATTTTGCATTCTATAACACATTAAGGCTTTTTGTTCATTTAAACAGCAAGCCCTGAGCTTGGTAGGATTATATATATTTTTAGTGTAATTCCTCACCTTTTCTTCCTTAAAATAATTACTTAATGTAAACTGAAACTACATGGAAATATCAAGTCAATCATATTTTGCATTAGTAAATAAGCCTGTACAAACTAAGTAAGATCACATTTTATATACTTGGTCTTAACCAAAAGGCAAAAAAAAAAAAAAGATAATATCACCTTTCATGAAGTATATCATAGTAACCAAGAATATGCAAGAGAATTGGAATTATCCTCCCATCAGTTACTTTCCCAGTACATACAAAAGCTACCCTTGCAGGCAAATAACAAGGCAGAAAGCAGAGAAACCGAGGCATTTTCAAAAATCTAAAATTATTTTATAAAACACTTCAAAAAATTCATATTAACCTGCAGATTAATATCAAAATAACTCAGCCTATCATTTGTCTAGCTGTATTCTAATTTGCCATTAATTTAGTATCACCAATTTTGTCATAGAAAATATATTTATCAGTATTTTCGATTTTCTTATAAGAAGGAAACATACAATTTTTAAAAATCTGATGATTTTAAAGTAACAGAAATACCTAATACCCAAACATCTCCTTATTGAAATATGTTTACCTCTTTGCTTTCTTCCATATCTGACTCACTGCTGAATTCTTCAGTATTTAAGTTTTCAAAGTCAGATTCTCCAACAGCAATCGGTACCGTCACAGTGAGGCTGGGGTTGTTTATAAACGACATGTAATCGCTTTCATCCACGACGTACTTTTCTACACTGCTGCCTATGCCACTAGTAGTTCCATTTCCATCTTTGAGATAATTGAGGTCTTTGCCAATTTCTATGGTGGTATGGTTGGAAATACAGCTGTCCTTCTTGTTATTTAGATCTTCAAGAGGTTTAATTTCATCTAAAGCTTTCTGTTTTCGAACAAAGGCTTTCTGAATAAATTCCCGTAATTTTCTTTTAACAAAATCGATTCCCTTCTGCATCCTTCCCACAGCAATCTGGAGATTGTTCATTTCATTATCATCATCAGTGGCAGCGAGATTGTCAGAACTGAAGGAACTCAAAAGCAAGGCCAAGAAGAGATTCAGAACCTACAACATAGTAGGAAAACAGGTGACCAAAATATTCTGTTGTTTCAGTTGCTCTTAATCATGCATTTTCCAAAATTGTTCTTGATATAGCCAGTCCCGAGTTATAAACATTCGACTGATGTATGACTCACACTTACAAAAGGGGCTATTAGAGATAATAGGTAAATAGACCTGTTCCAATTCACATACAAATTTAACTTAAGAACAAACCTACAGAACCTATCTCATTTGTGACCCAGGGCCTGTCATTTTAGCTAACAGACAATTCCGTTAATTCACAATAAACTATTCTGAAAACAAAGTGAATGAAATAAATACCTGACCAATGTCAAATAATATTATTAACACTATTTCCATTTTAGGCATTGCAAAAACATTGAAATCATTGTTACAGGAAACTTCTATATTAAACTCAATTCCTAAAGAGAAATATAGATGAGTGTATTTGTGAAAAAAAAGTGAAAAAAAGTTTTATTTTGATCACTAAATTTTATTTGGGGATCCTAAATTTTATTTTGACCATGTAATCTAGAATTCCTAAGACATGAATAATTTATTATGGCTTTTTTCCTAAGTGAAAGATGATTTGAATATATTTAAATATGATTTGACTTTTGTGCCTTTACTCTTAGATAATTTGGAAATTAGAGAAAAATTTATTTATTTATTCATTCCCAGATAAGAAGTCCCAGTTTTTGGTTCAGAAAATCATGGCCACTATAATTATACAGTAGTTGGGAATACTATAAGAAATTATTATACAATATAATGATGGTAATATTAAATCTAGAGTTGTGGTATTGTGTTGCCATGAATAAGGTCACTAATTTATCTATAAATTGAGTCTGCAAAAATAGTCTTCACTGGTATGAATGAGTGAAAAGATTAGTGATGTTAAACCTACTGTGTGCACTAAAGAAATAATAATGTACTGAGAAATCAGGAATTCCACGGCTCATGTGACTGAGTCACATGTTTCTTTTCAGGGTTTGGTTGATAATGTCCATAGTTCCTGATTATTTGAGCAGACAGAACACAAGGAGGACATAGCAGTAGAGGGAGACAAATGCAAAAGTAAATACAGGTTGACACTCCCTTTCCTGAGATATTTAGGATAAGAAAAGTTTCAGATTTAGGATGTAAAAATATTTACATATACAAAAAGAGATATCTTAGAGATGGGGCCGAAGTCTAAACATGAAATTTATTTATCTAGCCTATACATCTTATACACATAGCTTGAGAGTAATTTTACACAATAATTTTAATAATTTTGTGCATAAAATTTTGACTGTGTTTTGACTATGATCCATTACAAGTCAGGATGAAATTTTCCACTTGTAGTGACCTGTCAGCATTCAGAACGGTTTGGATTTTGAAGCATTTTGGATTTTAGATTTTGAGATTAGGGATGCTCAACCTAAAGCACAGAAAAGAAATCCTAGGAAATTTTTTAAAAGTAAAACTCCTATGAAAAGGATGCTAAGGCTCGGTGCCTATAGCTCAACCGGCTAAGGCGCCAGCCACGTACACCTAAGGTGGCGGGTTCGAATCCCCAGCCCGGACCCGCCAAACAACAATGACGGCTGCAACCAAAAAATAGCCGGGCGTTGTGGCGGGCGCCTGTGGTCCCAGCTACTTGGGATGCGGAGGCAGGAGACTCGCTTGAGCCCAGGATTTGGAGGTTGCTGTGAGCTGTAATGCCACGACACTCTACCCAGGGGGACAGCTTGAGGCTCTGTCTCCAAAAAAAAGAAAAGGATGCTAAGCTTTTTTGCCTCAGTCTGAGCTGTAGCTGGCAGCGAGGCATACATGCTTTGAGAGCTCCTGTACCTTCCGCCGCTGCCGACATAGCTTGTTTCCTCTAGATTTGTCTGCGCCACTTGCCCGAAACACACTCCACCATCGTAAGCTGCTATCATGGTGAAGCTTGCAAAGGCAGATACAAATCAAAGTGACCCCAAGAAAATGGCTCCTCACTTGATGGAGGTAGAAGAAGACAGTGAAAATGAGGAAATGTCAGAAGATGAGGATGATGACAGCGGTGAGGAAGAGGTTATCGTCCCTCAGATAAAGGCAAGAAGGCTGCTGCAACCCCAGCAAAGAAAGTGGTGGTTTCTCCAACAAAAAAGGTTGCAGTTGTCACACCTGCCAAGAAAGCAGCTGTCATCCCCGGCAAAAAGGCAGCAGCCCCACAGGCCAAGAAGATGGTTACTCCAGCCAAGGCAGTAACAACACCTGGCGAAAAGGGAGGCACACCAAGCAAAGCATTGGTAGCAACCCCTGGTAAAAAGGGAGCTGCCACTCCAGCCAAGGGGGCAAAGAACGGCAAGAATGCCAAGAAGGAAGACAGTGATGAGGAGGAGGAGGAGGAAGATGCGAGGAAGAAGAGGATGGATTTGAACCAGCAGTGATGAAAGCAGCAGCAGCTTCTCCTGCCTCGGAGGACGAAGATGATGGTGATGATGAAGATGAGGAGGAGGAGGAGGAGGAGGAGGAGGAGGACTCTGAAGAAGAAGCTATGGAGACCATACCAGCCAAAGGAAAGAAAGCTCCTGCAAAAGTTGTTCCTGTGAAAGCTAAGAGTGTGGCTGAGGAGGAGGAGGAGGAAGATGACGAAGATGACAATGAGGACGAAGATGAGGATGATGAGGATGGTGATGATGAGGAGGAGGAAGAGGAGGAAGAGCCTGTCAAAGAAGCCCCTGGAAAATGAAAGAAGGAAATGATGAAACAGAAAGCAGATCCTGAAGCCAAGAAACAGAAAGTGGAAGGAACAGAACCAGCTACATCTTTCAATCTGTTTATTGGAAACCTGAAGTCTAACAAATCTGCTCCAGAATTAAAAACTGGTATCAGTGATGTTTTTGCTAAAAATGATCTTGCTGTTGCGGATGTCAAGGTTGGTATGACTAGAAAGTTTGGCTATGTGGATTTTGAATCTGCTGAAGACCTGGAAAAAGCCTTGGAGCTCACAGGTTTGAAAGTCTTTGGCAATGAAATTAAAGTAGAGAAACCAAAAGGGAAAGACAGTAAGAAAGATCGGGATGCCAGAACACTTTTGGCCAAAAATCTTCCTTATAAAGTCACTCAGGATGAATTAAAAGAAGGGTTTGAAGATGCTATGGATATCAGAATAGTCAGCAAAGATGAGAAGAGTAAAGGGATTGCTTATACTGAATTTAAGACAGAAGCTGATGCAGAGAAAACATTTGAAGAAAAGCAGAGAACAGAGATTGATGGGCCATCCATTTCCCTGTACTACAATGGGGATAAAGGTCAAAGTCAAGACTATAGGGGTAGAAAGAATAGCACTTGGAGTGGTGAATCAAAAACTCTGGTTTTAAGCAACCTGTCTTACAGTGCAACAGTAGAAACTCTTCAGGAAGTGTTTGAGAAGGCAACTTTTATCAAAGTGCCCCAGAACCAAAATGGCAATTTTAAAGGGTGTGCATTTATAGAATTTGCTTCATTTGAAGATGCTAAAGAAGCTTTAAATTCCTGTAACAAAAAGGAGATTGAGGGCAGAGCAATCTGGCTGGATAACAAGCACCCAGAGGATCACCTAATGCCAGAAGCCAGCCATCCTGAGGATACCACTGAAGAGACATTGAAGGAGTTATTTGACGGCTCTGTTCGTGCATGGATAGTCACTGACAGGGAAACAGGGTCCTCCAAAGGGTTTGGGTTTGTAGACTTCAACAGTGTGGAAGATGCCAGAGCCACAAAGGAGGCCGTGGAAGATGGTGAAATTCATGGGAACAAAGTTACCTTGGACTGGGCCAAGCCTAAGGGCAAAGGTGGCTTTGGGGGTTGTGGTGGAGGCAGAGGAGGCTGAGGCAGATTTGGTGGCAGAAGCTGGGGAGGCTTTGCAGGCTGAGGAGGCTTCCGAGGTGGAAGAGGAGGAGGAGACCACAAGCCACAAGGAAAGAAGACAAAGTTTGAATAGCTTAATTGTCCCCGTGTCTTTCCCTCATCTGTTTGAAAAAAAGGACTCTGGAGTTTTTACTGTTACCTGATCAATGACAGAGCCTTCTGAGGACATTCTAAGACAGTATACAGTCCTGTGGTCTACTTGGAAATCCATATAGATAACATTTCAAGGGTGCTACCCTGTTGGTTTTGACTGGATATTCATATAAACTTTTTAAAAGAGATGCGTGATAGAGCTAACCCTTATCTGTAAGTTTTGAATTTATATTGTTCCCCATCCTATGTACAAAACCATCTTTCCCCACAAAAAAAGAAAAGAAAAGGATGCTACATTCTTCCTTGATTCTTATCGTCCTATCATGTTAATAAGGCTTACACTTTTGTCTAACTATTGTAAGTTAGTGTAAAAAACAAAGGGAAAAATGTGCAAGATCCAACAAGGACTATGTGTAACTTTAAGAGAACCCACTGCCACAACTGCCAATCACTCCATCTTGGCTCCTGGTAATTACAGCATGACCTGCTCTTTTACCTCTGAGATGTACCAGTATAATTATGTTTTCCTGGGCTTTGCCTTTGAATTTATTTTGAAGAAAAAATGATATGTGATGAAAAATAAAATTGAATGCTAAATTTTTATTTTTATCCACAAAAAGCCAAATTTTGGTGCCCAATGTTTTCGACATTTATTTTCCTAAGGCTTATTGATGTATCTTCCTTGTCTGTCAGGAAATTTTCCTTGACAAACATCAGCGAGGCCTCCTAGAGTAAGATCTAATCTATATGCCTCTTCCACATATTTGGCAAGTAGTCTGTAAATGTCATTTACACAATATTTATATGACCTGCTACCCTTTGCCATTCTGTCCTTGTAAATTTCTTACCCACATCTCTATCACATTGTACTGGATTATTCTTTGTTAGTAGATTGGGAGCTCTTTTAGGTTAAACACATGCCTTACAGTCAGGTCCTATATCAGTAGTGATACTAGATAACAATAGTAATAGTAAAACGAGCTTTTTTCTTCAACTTCCAGTAAGTAGCAGTCCTTGGGCTAAGCATTTTACAAGGTTCATATCATTTCTTTTTTTAAATTTTATATACTTAAAAAAAATTTTTTTTATTGTTGTTGTTGAGGCAGAGTCTCACTCTGTTGTCCTGGGTAAGAGTGTCATGGCATCATAGCTCACATCAACCTCAGACTCTTGGGTTCAAGTGATCCTCTTGCCTTAGCCTCCCTAGTAGCTGGAACTAAAGGCAGATGCCCAGATGTCTGACTAGTTTTCTATTTTTAGTAGAGATGGGGGTCTCACTTTTGTTCAGGCTGGTCTCCAACTCCTGAGCTCAAGTGATCCACCAGCCTCAGCCTCTCAAAGGGTTAGGATTATAGGCATGAGCCACCATACCTGACCGGTTCATATAGTTTCTCATAACTATGTAAGGCATGAGTGATTGTTATTACTATTTTATAGATGAGAAAGCAGGCTTCTATGTTGCTTAAGTGCTTTGTCCCAGATCACAGTTGTTTGTGTTTTGAAAGTCTAATTCTGATGTCTTTACTCTAAATTGCTATGTTTGCAGAATGGATGAGAAAATAGTATTCCATGTTCATTCTTATTGGTATTCCCTTTCTTGGACCTCCTACCATACTTAGAGTCAGTGTCACAAAGTTTACCATTATTTTCTAATTGTTTCTAAGACCTTTTATGAATTGATAACTTAAGTCAATGTTATTCCATTGTCACAAAGAAAAACATTCTCTGAACACATTACTTTTCTTTATCATAAATTCAGTGAATTTTTTTTAAAGCAGCCAATCCCCCTGTGGTAGTGGTGTGCTAAAATTTTTCTTAAAAATACTTGCCAGACACTTGTTTCCCTTTGTTCTATAGATTACTTGACATAACAGAGTAGCACAACTTTTAGAATTAGAGAGCTGAGTACGACTGAGTAACGGTCTGACTCTAGATTAGTAGCATAACCTCTGTTTTTTCATCTATAAAATAAACATAATTTTCTGGTGCTCAGCTCATAGGGTTGTTCTAAGGACTCAATGAAAGAATCCATGTGGCTCTGCATAGCCCCTGGCACACACTAAACAACTTGAGAAAGTTGAGCTGTTATTGTTATCACTGTCCCCATGACTCAACCTACCCTTCACAACATTTTTCTTCTATTTACCTTATTTCCCTAAAAATATGTGTGTGAGTCAAACTAATGTCTTTGACTAGACCTTCTCTACTGCCAAAAGGTGTGGACACAACAGCCAGCCCTTGATGTTGGCAAGATCAAAGGCAACTTGAGGAAAAAGAGTTGAGCAAGCTCACCTAGGGACAGCACTCCTGAATCCTGTTTCATAAACGTGCTAGCTCATCAGCTCTTTCCCTTATCTCTCAGATTAGTCTCTTGGAATAGAAATGTTACTATAATTTTCATACTCGGTTCAAGATTGAAATATATTGCATCTGTTAATAGTTTCTCCATCCTGACTCCCCGGTTGTGAGAGGAACCCAAACTCTTCACATCCTTCCTGTGTGCTATTGTCTGACCTTTACTTAGAGAAAGAGAAGATTGTGTCTGTTACTTCTAGATCTGGTTGACTTCGAAAAGTTGTACTCTTTTTTGCAGAAGAAAGTCACACCTGCCTTAAATCTGTCAAAGAATCCCTAGCCACGGAGTCAGGAAACCGAGAATGGCTCATAAAAATCCTGGCTAGGGAAGAGCAGTCTATGGCTCTGCCTCTGCCTTGCCTGTAGATTAGGTCTGGCAGTCACATCAGTTGTGACTATTATGTGGATTGTGGTGGAGCCCCAGATGGTAGCGTATGTGTGTTGGGAGGAAGTTATACCATCTTGCTTTGGGGATACTTTTCCCTTTTCCCAGAGAGAATGGGAAGTAAGCATTGTGGGAGGCAGTGAAATCAGGCTTATTCAGTCTTACTTAAGCAAATGCAATATTAATACAGTCTCTATTAAGAGACTGTATTAATTTAGTCACTCAGGAAATATACCCAGATCCTACTTTAGTCACTCAGGAAATATACCCAGATCCTCACAAAGGGGAGAATGTTTTTAACTCATAGTTGTAGTCAAAAAATAAAGGAGAACTTTTAAGTTTTTCTCCCGAAGTTAAATGTATGCCAATAGATAGAAATGATTATTTTATGATCAATATCTTTTTATGCACACGAAGTTGGTACTTCCTGACATTCTCTTTTCAACAGGAATTCTCTGTAAGATTACATATTATTACAACAATGTAATTATTTCAGTAAACTAAGAGATGAAACGTATTCGGCTGAGTTTCTTCCTCTTTAAATTTCCTCTGCATCTCCTACTTTTTACTACTCCCATTCTGAATTCTCTGTTGTAGTCTGATCATTCACTGGTTGTCAAAAAGGATTATGTTCTCTGCTTTTTCTTCTTTTCTCCAAATGTTTGCCAATATATATAAGAAATCAAATCAAATCTATAACCCAATCCTATGATCATTCTTTGTTTCTGTTTGTTGTAATCCTATGACCCCTTCTTTTTTATGTAATTTCATACTTTTCTGAAAATAAACACTTTAAAATTGTATTGTGGATTCTGGTGGTTTTAAAATACAGTAGAACCTTCACAGTTGACCACCTCCTAGATTGACCACCTCCTTAAGTCGACCTAATTTTCACAAATTAGACATGCATCACATGTGCATATCTGTACAGTAAGCTCAGTTCCTGATATTGGCCACCTCTCTATATTGACCAGCTTGTTACAGTCCCTTGGATGATCAACTTAACAGAGGTCCTGCTATATATCTACACGGCTTATGCCTATAATCAGCACTTTGAGAGCAGGAGGATCACTTGGGGCCAGGAGTTTGAGACCAGCCTGAGCAAGAACAAGACCCTGTCCCTATAAAAAAAAAAAGAAAGAAAGAAAGAAAAATTACCTGGGCAAGGTTGCACACACCTATAGTCCAGCTACTCAAGAGGCTGAGGTAGAAGGATTGCTCAAGCCCAGGAATTTGAGGTTGCAGTGGAGACTGAAGTAGCTGGATTGCTTGAGCTCAGGAGTTCAAGATCAGCCTAAGCAAGAGTGAGATGCTGTCTCTACTAAAAGTATAAAAATTAGCCAGGTTACATGGCAAACATCCGTAGTCCTAGCTACTTGGGAGTCTGAGGCAGGAGGATTACATGAGCCTAAGGGTTTAAGGTTGTTACTATGAGCTATGATTATGCCATGGTACTCTACCCAGAATGAGAAAATAAAATAATAATAGTAATAAATAAAAATAAATAATACTCTTCCTTTCAGAAAGTAGAACCTAAACTTTGCTTAGTGTCTAGCTTCTAATAAATAGAATATGGCAGAGATGATGGAATGAGGTTAGAGAATAAAGAGGCCTTTGTCCTTGCCTTCTCTCTTGTATCATGTGCTCTGGAAGGAGCCAGCTACCATAGCATGAGGATGTTCAACAGCCCTGAGAAGAGGCACAGTAGAGAAAACTGAGAGGTACAACCAACAGCCAAAAGAGCTGAGACCTCCTGCCGATAATCCTGAGAGTGATCCTTCTTGAAGCTGATCCTTCAGCCCTATGGTCAAGATAACTAGCTCAGCCAATGTCTTGACAGGAACTTCTTGGTGACTCTGAACCAGGACCTCCTAGCTAAGTTACTCCCAAATTCTCAACCCACAGAAACTACAAAATGATCAGTGTCAGTTGTTTTAATCCATATTTCTGGATTGTACACTATTCATATTTCTTGCTATTTCAAAAATCAATCAGAACTATCTAAGGTGGTGGTTCTCAACCTTCCTAATGCTGCAACTCTTTAATACAGTTCCTCATGTTGCAGTGACCCCCAACCATAAAATTATTTTTGTTGCTAACAGCGATTGGGGGTCACCACAACATGAGGAACTGTATTAAAAGGTCATAGCATTAAGAAGGCTGAGAACCATTGCTCTAAGGTAATGCTGAAGGGGCTGAAATCTAGCAATGAATAGAAATAAAATGATAATATCTTGCCTTTTTTCCCTTCCCCTTTCTTTTCCTTTGGGGAATTGAGCGTTACATTCATGTTATCTAATTTTCTTTCTATTCCATTGGTTTGGATCCTAATCAAACAGCTCAGTATAACTATTTTACATATAAAGTATAGGAGCCTGATCCCTCTACAAAGTCTACTGCCCTTTGCTCCCAACCACTGAGGAGCCAATTTTACTGTTCCCTGGTTGGGGATGGCCTACCTTTCTTTCTACCAACTTAAATCTTACATCTAAAAGATATTTTAGGTCCAAACTCTGACAGACTTTCCTGATCAGCTTTGCTATTATAAAGCAATTTCCCCATTTTGTGAACTTGGCACTTTGTTTTTGTATTTTTTGACATGTATTAGACATTTTCCATGATTAATCCTATTTGAGTACAAGTCATCTCACTGTGTCCTATTTATCTTCCTGTCATCTTTCCCATGCATCCAAAACTCAGGAAAGTCATCCTAGGCATGGTCCCTTGAATCAACGTTACTGGCTAATACTGTAGTTTCTGGGCACCAAAACCCCATGTCTTTTCAATGGACTGAGATGATTATTAATTTTTTTAAATCAAATTATAGGAGACTCAAACTTGAAAGATTTTCAATTGATACTACTATTAGTTCCTATAAATAGAATGAGTGACTATTCTTGGTAACACATTCCACTCTTTAGTATAAGAACTAAAAAATAAAAACCAGAAATATTATTCTCCATGGACAAGAAAAAGGGATAATGAGAAAGAACAATTTCAGTTCATAAGGTATTTTGTGTGGACTTCAATTGTCTAAATGACATCTGGCTCTTGAAGTCAGTAATAACAGAGAATAGGAAACACTTTGGGACATAAAAAGAAAACATACAACACATTCTTCAGCTGTACATAAACATACTCTTTTACAGTTACATTATCTTTTGCTGAAAGGGAGGAGAAGGTTTTTACTACATACCACTAGGTTTCCAATGACCATGACCATCATGAAGACAGTAAGGCACATGGTTTGGCCAGCGACCTCCATGCAGTCCCACATGGTCTCTATCCACTCTCCACACAGCACGCGGAACACAATCAGGAAGGAGTGGAAGAAGTCGTGCATGTGCCAGCGCGGGAGCTCACAGTCACTGGAGATCTTGCAGACACATTCTTTGTAGCTTTTACCAAAGAGCTGCATGCCAACCACGGCAAAAATAAAGACGATGATGGCCAACACCAGCGTGAGGTTACCCAAAGCCCCCACTGAATTGCCAATGATCTTTATTAACATATTCAGAGTTGGCCAAGATTTTGCCAACTTGAAAACTCGGAGCTGGAAACAAAAGCAAGAAGGCAGTTAATCGCTTGCATTTGTGAAGAGTCAGTCATTTTACGTATAGGGAAAATCTACAATGTAACGCTCAATGGCAGAGTTATGAATTACTTATGTGTCAAACTATTATCTAGCAAATGTAGCAGTTACTTAATACCATGGGGTATTTTTAAATTTTGAAATGGCTCACAGAGTAAATAAAATAATTATATTATACAGGTCTTTAATTGGCATTTTAATAATAAAGTACACCAAAGTTTCCAGAATTCTACATAAGCACATATAATATGGTTTTGTTTTTCTTTAAGGAACTAAGATATCTAAGGTTAATAGTGGCTAATTAGCAGACATTGTTTCAGAGAAGTAGAAGCGCTCATATATTTAAAATATTTAAAATCCCAAAGTGGATGTTTTCTCAGTGTACTTGAAATAGCATGCTGAAATGAACAGGTAAAAACAATACACTTAAATTACATAAAGGACAGTATAAGCGAAAAATGAGCTAATTCCTTTTCAGTCTTTAGATTGCTTTCATCTAGCTATATCTTTAGCTTGCTGTAACATTAGGCTATATTTTACACTTGATCTTAGCCAAGAGGCTGAGAAGTGATAGACTATACTTTAAAGATTTAGTATACTAAAAAAATACTTGGACTTGAAGCAAAATCCTTTTCAAACTTTGTGTCTTCAGTGACTTAATTAATAGTGTGTAAATGACTCTCTGCACTGTGTTTAACATGTTGCTCGGATTAGCTTATGGAGGACACTGAAGTATCCTTTATAATTAAATAGCAGCAGCATTTTATTTCTGATGCTTCAATAAATGTCAGGATGAGAGCAGTACACTATTTAATGGCATCAAAGTGACCCAAAGGAACAAACATATGCACCAAAATGTTTAATTTAGTCCCACAAAATCATTTATGCAAAACAGTCTGACATAGGAAGAAAGATGCTAATGATATTATGCTTCCTATTTCCCTAAATTGAATATCACCTTATCATAAAGGCTTACTGAATAGCATTTTAAAGTAGCTGCACATATTACTTATTTTATCATTTCTAATTTTTGTGTTTCTTTTCTTGTATACTTCTAGCTTCAAATAGATCCGCAATTATCCTTAAGGACCAGGGAGAGAAACTGTAATTCTAAGGCTCTCCACGCTAGTGTGACCTTTGGAAGTGGCAAGGAAATCCTCCACAGTCTTCAGAAAAATCACCACTAAGTTTAACCACCTATAGGAACCTGTCTTTGGTAACTATGTACAACCTACAACTTCTACTTTTTTCTTGTAGAGACAAAGTCTCACTTTATTGCCCTTGGCAAAGTTGCCATGGTGTCACAGCTCCCAGCAACCTCCAGCTCTTGGACTTAGGCGATTCTCTTGCCTCAGCCTCCCAAGTAACTGGGTCTACAGGCACCTGCCACAATACCCGGTTGTTGTTTTTTTGTTGTAGTTTGGCCAGGGCTGGGGTCGAACCCACCACCCTCGGTATATGGGGCCAGCGCCCTACTCACTGAGCCACAGGCTCCACCCTGCAACTTCTACTATTTGAAAATAAATCACAGAAAGTTAGAATCAACTCAGGTAATAGCATAATAAAACATACCAAACTTTCAGTGGAGATGGATCAAGTAATATTTTCTCTTAATTTTAAAATTCAAAAATTCATGAAATATAATGATCAAATGAATGACTATTTTTTAAATTAACAAAATATAATACAAGCAACTCTTTCAAAGAACAAAGCTGGTGGCTTTCTGATTTGGCTGAAGGAGATGTATGGGGAGCTCTGTTGTTTATTTTCCTCCCTCATACACTGTCCCCTGTTCCAAGTCTTGACTCTTAAGGGGACAGGGTGGACAGTGAGTAATTCTACAATTCCAGAGTGCCCAGTAGAAAGCAGAGTCCATCCTAGTCCCAAAGAAGCCTATTAAATCTTTTTGCAAACTCTAGATAAGTGAGACTTGACTGTGGTGTTGTTTAGTTGTAAGTTGAGTCATCCAGGATTCCTTATTCTTCTCTCCCCACATCTCTGCCATTCAATCACTAAGGAGAGAAATGTTGACTGTTCACTTGAGTGAACTGAATCTATCCATTAAAGATGGATGATGATGAAGAAAGTACCATTAGTGATAGGAAAATTCAGTTGTTTTAGAAATGAATTCTAATAATAATATAATTATGAGAAATCTTATAGTTGTTATTAGATAAGAATGACGACTAATTACAAAATTAAATGTTATGGACACCCCCAGTTAATTTACCAGCCGGAATGATCGAAGAACTGACAATCCTTCCACGTTTGCCAAACCAAGTTCCATTAAACTGAGGCTCACAATAAAACCATCAAAAATATTCCAGCCTTCTTGAAAGTAGTAATATGGATCCATGGCAATTATCTTGAGAAACATTTCTGCTGTGAAGATCCCAGTGAAAACCTAAGTGAAAAAGGGAGTTCATTACATGAGTGAATACTTTTGAAGAGTGATAATTGTTGAGCGATTTAAATTATTCCCAACAAATAAAAATTAAATATTGAATTTTAAAGATTTGACATTATGATAAATGAAATATATAAATTCATTGTTTAGTTCTAATGTTTGTTTTGCAGATACACTAGGATTTTCTACAAATACAAAAGGTCTGACAATTAAGTTCACAAACTCATCCTAGATGAAGTGCTACACACCTTATTGTATCCCCCGGGAAGCTATGCAAGACGTCGTATGAGGTCTGCCAGTCAAGTGTGTGAACTTGCCACCATGTTCTTACACTGTCACCGCTGTGCAAAAAACTCAGTAAAGTTTTATAACCTTGGTCTTATCCATGTCTCACAGCAGTGTTCCTGTTGCTGTGTAGTGGTGTCTTGCTGAATGGTGTTCATTGTTGTTGCCTCTTTTTGTGTGACATACAATAAAAGTTCTGATGGCCATTCCAGAAAAAGAGGGCCAAAATTGCCTCAGAGAGTACACTAGGAGCCCGTGTTAGTGCATAGCTTCCTGCAGGGAGTACCTCGAAGATGACAATACTGATATTCAGCAACGAGGTATGTAGCACTTTTTCTAGAATAAGTTCACAAAATTTAATTGTCAGACCTTATATGAACATGTTGGTAAAATAGACATTTTTGTCACATCTTAACTTTTGTGCATTTTATTTTTGTTATTATCTCTATTACACTTGATAAAACATCCAGTGGCAGATTTAATAGAAATGGCAAAAAAAAAAAAAAATCTTTGTTTTTTTTTTTATTTTTTTATTATTTTTTTTTGAGATGGAGCCTCAAGCTATCCCCCTGGGTAGAGTGTCATGGCATCACAGCTCACAGCAACCTCCAACTCCTGGGCTCAAGCGAGTCTCCTGCCTCAGCCTCCCAAGTAGCTGGGACTACAGGCACCCGCCACAGCGCCCGGCCATTTTTTGGTTGCAGCCATCATTGTTGTTTGGTGGGCCCGGGCTGGGGATTCAAACCCGCCACCTTAGGTGTATGTGGCTGGCGCCTTAGCCACTTGAGCCACAGGCGCCGAGCCATCTTTGTTTATTTTTAGGGGCAAACATTCAATATTTTTTAGGGTTAAGCAATCAGTATTTCAATATTTCACTGATAAGTATTGTATTAGCTGTAGGTTTTCTTAGATGTCCTTAATGTCAGAAAGTTACTCACTAGTCCTAGTTTAGAGTTTTTATCATAAATCATTGCTGAGGTTTGTCAAATACTTTTTTGCAACTGTTGAAATGATCTTGTGTTTTTATCTCCTTTATTCCTTTGCAGTTAGTATGGTAAATTAATTGATCCCTTTTCAAATATAAAATGAATCTTGAAAGAAAGATTTGAAAGAAAACCTACAGCTAATACAATGTTCTGAAATAAACCCTGCCCACTCAAGAAGTACCTTTATATCTATTGCTGGATTTTATTAATAATATTCACTAATGATTTTTTGCTTCTATGTTCATGAGATGCACCCCTCTAATTTCTACATAAATTTCAACATTGTGCCACCTTATATAAAAGCCACAACATTTATATAAAATGTTCTTATCCTTTCAAATATTTTACACTTACATATGTTGTAAACTCTTACTTTAAACAACTGAGAATCTTTTAAAGCAATTAAGGAAAAATAAATAACAGTATTTGGTATGTACTCACATTTATTTATTTCTAGTGATCATCATTCCTAGACCTAAAATTCCATGTGATGTTTTTTTCCATTCAGCCTAAAGAACTTTTAGCAATTCTCATAGCATAGTTCTGGTGACAATAACTTCTCTAGGTCTTGGTTTATCTTAAAATCTTTATTTCACAGTAGCTTTTGATGGGTAGTTTCACTGTCTGTAGAGTAAGGGGCCTTTCTTTTATCATGCCACTTTCTCCTGGCCTGAAGTGTTTCCAATAGGTGTTGTTAGTTCCATATATACAATAAGTATGTTTATTGTGGTTGCATCCAAAGTTTTGTTTGTTGGTTTTCAGCAGCAGGACTAAAATGCATCCATCTGTCTATGTTGAGATTCACTAACATTTTGTAAGTGAAGATTAAGATCTGTAAGTTAATTATCTTTTACCAACTTTGGGAAATGTTTGGCCTTTATTTCTTCAAATATTTGTTTTGTTGTATTCTCTTTTTTCTTTTAGATTCTTTCACAGTGTATTACCTTTACTTGATATTGTCCCCTGTACACTCATTTTTCTTTTCAATTTGTTCTCTGGCATTTGAATTGGGTAATTTCTATTAATTTTCTTCAAGTCTGACAATTGTTTTTCTGATATCTGTAATTTTCTTTTAAACTCATCCAGTTAAGTGTTTCATTTTGGATTTTTTATTCTTTTTTTTTCAAAAAGAAATAGCTGACTTAGAGAAAATACAATAGAACCTTTGTAAGTTGACTACCCAAAGGACTGTAACAACCCAGTCATCATATGGAAGTGGTCAGTAAGGACCTAGGCTTACTGTACTGATTCATACATGTGGTGCATGTCCAGTCTGTGAAAATTAGGCCAACTTAAGGAGATGGTCTGTGTAGGGAGAAGGTCAGCAATGGAGGTTCTGCTGCATTTTATAGATTTTATTGTTGTATTTTAAAAAATTTTCTTTTTTTTATTGTCTGGGATTTATTGAGGGTATAAAGAATTAGTTTACACTTATGGTGGTTGTTAGGTACAGTCCTCTTACAATTGTGTCCTGCTCCCAAGAGGGTGCCACACACTGTGACCCTCATTCCCCTCCCTCCTCTCCTCTCATTGATCCCTCATTTCCTTTCCCCATGCCTTATATTAAATCATCTACTGCCTTCATATTAGAATTGAGCACATTGGATTCTTGCTTCTCCATTCTTGTGATGCTTTTACTAAGAATAATGTGTTTCACCTCTATCCAGATTAATACAAAGGATGTAAAGTCTCCATCTTTTAATGACTGAATGGTATTCCATGGTAAACATATACTACAGCTTGTTAATCCATTCCTGGCTTGGAGGGCATTTAAGTTGTTTCCATGTTTTGGTGATTGTAAATTGAGCTGCAGTAAACAATCCAGTACAAATGTCCTTAAAATAAAATGATTTTTTTTTCTTCTTGGTAGGTGCCTAGTAATGGAATTAAAGGATCAAATGGGATGTCTATAGTTTGAGTTCTCTGAGGATTCTCCATACTTCCTTCCAAAAAGGTTTTATTAGTTTGCATTGTAAAAGTGTTCCCTTCTCTCCACATCCACTCCATCATCTGCAGCTTTGAGACTTTGTGATATGGGCTATTCTCATTGAGGTTAGGTGATATCTCAGGGTAGTTTTGATTTGCATTTCTCCAGTGATCAGAGGCAATGAGCATTTCTTCAAATGTTTGTTAGCCATTCGTCTGTTTTGGTCAGGGAAAGTTCTTTTCATATCTCTTGCCCAGAAGTACATGGGATTGTTTACTCTTTTTCTGTTGATTAATTTGGGTTCACTATAGATTCTAGTTAACATCCTTTGTCAGATTGATACCCTGCAAATATCTTTTCCCATTCTGAAGGCTATATTTTTGCTTTACGTATTGTGTCCTTATGGCGGTACCAAATTATCTTGCTTACTTTATCTTTGTAGTAAAACATGTAGTATTTTTTTCAAATGTAATTTCTGTATCTGTTGAGATCATGTACAGTTTTTAAATTAATCTGGTATATTAAAAAATGTCCTGGATTGTCTCAACCTTGCATTATCAGAATAAATTCTGCTTTTTCAGGGTATATAATCCAACAACACAAACCATGTCATGTGACTTGGTTTGTTACTACTTTGTGTAGGATTTTTTTTTTTTTTGCAGTTTTGGCCTGGGGCTGGGTTTGAACCCGCCACCTCCAGCATATGAGATCGGTGCCCTACTCCTTTGAGCCATAGGTGCCGCTCTGTGTAGGATTTTTTTAAATCTATATTTGTATGCAACATGGGTGGTCTATTGTTTTCTATCCTTGTAATGTTTTTGTATGGTTTTGATGTTACTCTAATTCTAGCTTGATGGAATGAGTTTGGCCATGTTCCCTTTTATTCTATTTTTTGAAACAGTTTGTTAAGCATTGATACTAACTCTCCATTAAGCATTTGGTAAAATATACCAGTGGAATTATACGGGCTCAGGATTTACTTTGTGGGACGTTTTCTGGGAAATTTTTCATTACTAATTCCATTTTCACATGTAATATATCTATTCAAATTTTCTATTTCTTCTGGAGTCAGTTTCAGCTATTCATTACATTCTAAAATTTTTTTCTGATTTTATCTAATTTATTGGTATATAATTGTGTATAGTATTACTTATCCTCCTTTTCATTCCTGTAAGGCCTAAGGTGATACCTTCTCTTCATGCCTGATTTTAGTAATCTGAATCTGCTCCCTTTTGTCTGTGGTTACTCTATCTAAATATTTGTCAGTTGTGTTGATCTTTTAAAAGAACCAGTTTGGGGGTTAATTAACTTTCTCTATTGTATTTCTATTTTTTGTGCTAATTGGGGTCTGTTTTATTCTTTTTCTAGTTTCTTAAGAGGGGAGGTTAAATTGTAAGTTGTTTAATTTTCACGTATTTGTAAATTTTCATTTGTTTCTGTTATTAATTTCTAATTTCATTTTATTCTTGTCCGAAAAATAATCTGTGTGATTTTAATCTCTTTAAGTTTACTGAGGCTTTGTTTTATGACCTAACATGTAGCTTATCGAGGAGAATGTTCCACATGCATTTTAGAAGAATGTGTGTCCTGCCTAGATATTTTCATTTATTCTATGATTCATCTCAAATACAAATCTTACCTTTCTTAACATAAAACAAATAGTGATCTGAACTATCATCCTATTGTTTATATATTTCCAATGTTTACTCTTCTTCCTTCTGGTAATGGCATCCTATTGTTTCTTCATCATTCCACTCATTTACTCTGACTCCAGTCACAAGGTATGATTCCCATTTTAACCCTAGAACTATAGTGACTGACTAGCTTAGCCCTGGTCAAGTAATTCCAACCACATCTTGGACCTATTGTGTGAGAAGCACAATCTTTCTGTCCAGGGAGTCACACTGGTGGAATAATCTTGCCAGCAATAGGAGAGTACCCAGCTAGAGATAAAGGAAACATGATAGGAAGAAGTAGGGCAAGAAGGAGATTCCCAGTGACATTGATTAAGAACTGGAATCTAACCAGGTTAGAAACTAGAGCTACTTCCAAATGGGCTTTAGTTACTTGAGGTAACTAAATACTTTCAGCTTTGCAGAAGTTCATTTAACTTGCGTCCACCTCCATAAAGCCTTCTTGCTTCATTTGTCCATTGTTGAGAAATAATGTTAGAGATTCTTAGATAGGTGAAAATTTGGAGTAGGCAACATTACTGTTCTTTTCTATTATAAATTTCTGTGATTTTTGACCACAGCTTAGACTCTTAGATGGGTTTCAGACCTTCTATTGCTCTGTCAATTTCTCATGGGTAGTTTCCCCAATTGTTAAATATAGATAATGATAGATTCTATCTAAGGATTGGATTGTTTGGGAACCTAGAGAAAGAAATTTCATGAAAATCATTTAGTCCAGTACCTGATACAAAATAAGTAGACAATCTATGTTAACTTTATCATTTGATTTAGTTATGACCTATTTGAAATACAACAAAAAATATAGCAGCTACTTGAAAGCTTAAAATACTGCAGTTTATATGAGTACTTTAGAATAGAGATTATTTTTAATAGATATACAAGCTATTTATATAATTTTTCAGCTGGGAAGTGCTGGGAAATTTATAAGCATTTTATATTGGTGTCTGTATATCTTTGTTTTATGATTGTATTCATTTTTTGAAAGACCACTCTGCTTTCATCTCTATTACTTCACCATGTATCCGGTGACTGTTAATATATAATTTATATGAAAATAAACTCATCATTTATAAATTCCTAAAACTATAGGGGAAAAAAACACAATAATAGTAATCACCCACATGATGTTTCCTCCCCAAATATTCCATCTTTAGGTATTTACAAATGATATTTCATAATTACCTGACTTGGAATATTTTATACTCTGTTTGGTAATTGTAGACATATTCTAAAAAATCTATCCTAAATACCTAAGAAATACATTGGGACTTTGTTACCATAGACCAATCTCCATAATTCATAATCATCTTTCTAATAAATGAGAAATTTAGATTAATTCTAAATCAGATTTTATACCAAATATGAGTCTTTTATACAATGTTTAATGGTAGCAATATATTTTTAATGTTAAAAATAAGGATGCTAAGCTTTTGCTATCTAGGTATACATGGCCAATTAGTTTATATTTAAATTGAGAATGATATGTGAAATTCAATAAAGCAGTCACGAACCCTTCGAATGGGAATAGAAGCCCTCAGAGAGCCTTACCAGGTTTCCAACAGATAGCACATTACTGAACTGCTCCGTCATGGGATAATGCTCCATGGCCATGAAGAGTGTATTTAAGACAATGCAGATGGTGATGGCCAGGTCCACAAAGGGGTCCATCACAACCAGGTTGACGAGGTGTTTCACCTTTAACCATGGTTTACAACAGTCCCAGATCAAACACATGTTAGCAAATTTATACCAGCAGGGTGGGCATTTCTGTCTGGATTCTTCAAGTTCTGGAAGAAAAAAAGTTAAATTCTCATGAACACTGCTTACTTTCTATTAAGTACTCTTTGGTCTAAATTAAAATTAATTTTCCAATTGGATGGTGGAGCAGAGAAAACTTTTAATGGGCTTGCTATCATAGAACGGGTAGGCACAGAGAAGCCAGGTTGCTTACCAAATTCATTTTAGCTGAACTAGTTTCCAATATTCTATCTGCAATATTTAACTGTCTGGTTAAGTATCTTCCAGGCCACCAGAAACTGATGGGCAAAACTTTCATTAAGCACACTTAAAGCTCGTCCACGTTCTAGATACAGCAAGAGACACGTGTTGTCAAAGACTTCTCAGGAGATGTCCTAAAATTCTTAATTAGGTGCATTGAATCTCACTTTCTTGGATTAGATCTATTTTGAGGAGTCTTCTAATGAGATAATTTGTTGTTATCACCAGTCTAAGTCAAAAATGTCAAATTAAGTTGCATTAGATTATACGTTTGTTTATTAAACTCGACAAAGTTCCATCTCTCTATATTTCTCAATTTAACTCGAGGACACAAGAGGAAATCCTCAACCTAAGAAACTGACGCTCCTCACTGTTAACATCAATCAACATTTCACTAAATGAGACTCATCAACTATGGCTAAAATATAACAGGATTTTAGGAGGAAAATACATAGAATTCATAAAATTTAATGGTATGCATTAAACTGAAGACAGGAAATTTCATATTAAAATACATTTATTTCAGCAAACAGTACAATGATTTCAAGAAGATTTTCAACTAGATAATGGGAGAGAGAAGACAGAAATGCACAGATCGTTAAGGTAATACCCCAAATAGTGGAGTGGTATTTGGTAACTATTGGCAAAGTATTTTTGGTAATTAGCAAGTAGAAAATTATCTACCATTTTTCTTTGGCAGGATGATCTCTCAGTTAACTCCTGAATTGGGAGAAGATGCAGAATTTGTTGTTTTGTGCCAACATCATTGCTGCACACTTTTTTTAGCTACTCTGACAAACATGGGACCACCACGTCTTAACACTGAAATAGAGGGAAGAGTCCTTTTTTCATTGATGGCATAATTGACTCAAGTCAATCACTCTAATACCATTGTGGCAACTGGAAGATCCCTCCACACCTGTCTCAGTTAATGATATAATGTTTCCATTCCCCTAAAGTAATTCACTGCTTATTTTCTTAAACAAAATTTCATGAAAGGTAGATTCTTCGATTGTCTCTTTGGGCATGGAAATTTTTCAGCAGCACAGTTTATGTCCTCTTGTGTGTAATTTTGTAAACAATAAAAATCTTTGAGTTGAAAGTCAGATTAAAATATCATTTTTACACACTAGTTATTTTGTAGATATTTTTAAACTTCCCAATAGCCTCCTATTTACAATGAAGATAAAAAGAAGATATCATTTTTGCCGCAAATAATGAAAGAGAAACTGCAGTATCTCACTTTGCCTGTGCACTGTCAGAAAACGTTTTTATTTTCTTTCCATGCTAGCTGTCATTTAGCAGATAGAGAGAAGCAAACAGAAATGGCACAGAAAAAAATAAATCGTAGAAAAGTTGAAGGGGGGGAAATTCAGCAGGTGTTGCTCATCTTGACACTAGGAAAATCCAGAGCAAATTTGTTTAAGCTCTAAAATAAAATTGTTCCATTATTCATTCAAAAAAGAGAGAGAAAATCTCACACTTTGAAACAAAGCGAAGCATTCAGGTGAGAACCACAGCCACCTCTCCATTATTCCTCGGTGGGTTTTCCACACTGAGAATCATTTGCAGGTAACCGTGTATCATTGGCTGGCCCACCTTGATCACTCAGAGCCTCCTGACTCACCCTCCCCCCATCCTTCACAAAGAGGTGGCCGGGAAACCTTTCTAAATGATGTTTAAATGCAAGCAATCCAGTTTTGCTCACCTATTACTACTCATTAAACATGAAGCATTTAGTACTCTGGACAATGGAGATTTGGCTGTAGTTAAAAAGACAAAAAACAAAAATTGCCAACAGGATCAACAAACTTGGTTTATGAAAAGAGAAGGTGAACTAAACAACAATCAGACTTTGAAGAAAGGATTCCCAGATAAATCACATCAACCAGGAAATCTGTATTAGAATCAGCTGGATAGGCATGTATCTGCTATTATTGCTAATATCCACTCTCGACCAATGTAAGCTTAAGTGTTTAAATAAAATTGAATAAACAGCACCTTTTCATTCTACATAACTGGTAAAAAATAGAATCAAAACAGCCATTGTCTCTCACAAAAATACATAGTCCAAAGCTCTACAGATATTAAAAAACTGAAATATTCCCCATCTGCTGCTTTCTAAATTATATTTATATCTAGGACATCTTCTTCATCCTAAGCAACTCAATGAGATGTATTTCCACTGTGGAAGATGTGGGGCATTCATTTTGAGCTCCAAATCATAGTTAGTGGACAAGTCCAACCTCGTGGCAGTTTGCTATCTTTTAAAGTAATTTCTTACGTTAGCTCAAACTTAATGCTATCAGAAGTGCAAAGTATGACTGTTGATTTAGACTTACCCTGTCTCCTTCTCTACTTCCTGCTTTAGGGAGCAGGCATGCTGCTGACATCGGTAGCAGAACCACTGGCAGCTTCCTCTCAGTGGTTTTGCTATGGCAAGGAGCTGAAGACCAGACAATCTTCAAAAGTTTTACCTGGAGGGACAGGGAGGAGCAAGCTACTGGCAGCTGGGGGCGGAGAAGGGATGCAAACTAACGCAGGCGAGGTTGGGGAAGAACGTACTAGAGTTTAATATTCCATAGAAAACAGTGAAAATATTTCTGATACTGCATTAGGACAGTTCATGACGATTGGGTCTTGTAATACTGATTGGACTGTGACGTATGCGGTCACCTGTGCTGTGAATTTTTTGGCTGTAACTTTTAGGCTTTTAGCATTGATATTAATATTAGAGGATCTTTGCATTCATATAAGAAAAGACCTTTTCTAGTTATCTACCCAGTCTCAAGGGAAACCTTGAGAAGGTTGAGAAGTGCAGGTTTGTAGCCTTTCTCTCTCATTTTCATTCTCCTTTCTCTTTCTCCTTTGACATATCTACCCACACACATTCTCACACGCCCAGGAAGAATGGGTTGTAAAGAGAGAGAGAGGACAGAATAAGAGGTCGAGGGAGGGATAAAATACATGTGACAGGACACTTTCTTCCAAGTAGTTGAAGTTGCTAGTTGATGTTCGAATCCACTTACAGTGAGGAAAGGCAAAAACATGTGAATTAACAAAAATAACAATGAAACAACTAAAAATGACATTGACCGTCTCATGCTTACCAAGTACGCAGGTGCTTTATCTATGATGGATTATTTGATCCTGACAACCTTATGTCTAAGCATCCTTATGCACATGTTACTTATGAGAAAATACATTCCAAGTCACAAGTTAACACATTAGCAAGTGGCAGGCCTAGAAACTGGTTACAGATTAAGCAGTCCCCAGAGTCTTCATTTTGGAATTGTGAGATCCAGATTCTAAACGTTGTGTTAACTCTGCAGATAGGAGCTGCAGCTAAAGAGAAATCTGATATAATGTTACAATCTGGTCAGGAAAAGGCAAATGTTAGGACTATAAAATTTTGAATATTTTGCTTCAGTGGGGTTAATGCTAAATCATATCCTAACTTACATTTTTCACTTATATTTCTGGTTAAATTGTAGGATTTTATAACCTGTGTTTTAAGTAGTTAATACCATCCAAACCCATTAGCACTGTCATCATATAAGCATTTATCATTTATGCTCTTTACAACGTCACACACAAAAGTTTTAACAGTATACAATTTAACGGATGAAAGCACCTGAAATATACCTTAAATTGCAGCAGTTTCCTATAGGCTAAATGTAAACAGTCTATGCAGAATCTAAGGGTTGTACGTGGATTTTACTTTTACTTAGTAAAATACATAAAGATGTTATACATGTTATCAAGTTGGAAGGATTTTCTTGGAATTTCAGGAAGATTTTATTTTTTTCCTTCTGTCATTACAAAAGCACCATCCCATGTCTCTGGTACAAGCCCTTTGACATACCTTCCATGGTGTTGGTCAAAATACTGGCCATACTCATTGCTCTTTGCCTTGATGTGGGATCTTCCAGCAAATCCATGGAAACATGATAAGAACTGGACCGTCTCTTTCTTATTTCTGTTTCAGTAGTGGTGCCCTGAAAATAACATTTTAGATAAAATAACCAATATTCTGGGTTTTTTTTTTTTATTGTTTCAGGTTTATTGAGGGTACAAAGAAGTAGGTTGTACTGATTGCATTTGTTAGATAATGTCCCTCTTATAATTGTGTCTCGCCCCCAAGAGGAGAGCCATATACCATAACCCCCCATCCCTGCTCCCTCATTCTCCTGCCCCCACCCTGAATTGATTTGAGTTTTTCTCTTACAAGGATATGTGTTAGATCGTCTACTAATAAGCAGCATTTCTGAGGGCAATGAAACTTAAAGCATCCCTATAAAAGGTGTTACCTAACTATATGTTCACCATGTTTTCTCAGATGTAAACAACTTATTAAGATGCTGGAACTAGTCTGGGAGTGGTGGGGTTTGTTCCCATAGTCCCAGCACTTTGGAGGCCAAGGCAGGAGGATTACTTAAGGCCAAGATTCAATCCAGCCTGGGCAACACAGTGAGAATCCTTTTTTGCAAAAAAGTAATTTAAAAAATTAACCAGGTGTGGTGGCAATCCCAGCTACCAGGAAAAAAGGCTGAGGTGGAAGGATCACGTCAGCCAGAAATTCAAGGTTACAGTGAACTATGATCATGCCACTGTACTCCAGCCTGGGCAAAAAAAATGATCCTGTCTCTTAAAAAAAAAAAAAAGACATTGCTTGAATTATCATTCTTGGGAGCATTTGAAAGCCTATCAAATTTCAAGCTTTCAGGGATGCCTGGGTTTTCCTGGATCGGCTTTCCTATTCCTCCATCCTGGAGTTTTGGGTTAGAGGGACCATGTCTACTGTTGAAATTGGGTACATAATCTTTTAGCATTTCAACTAGTTCTACCTAGGACTTCAGAATGAAACATATTGTTTCTCGATTTACTCTCAAGTTATTAGATCTTTATAGATATATATTTATGTGATTTAAAATAGAAAAAACATTTAAAGTTTCCTTAATATACATCAGTAAAAGTTCTCCTAAAATGTGAATTCCAGTTGTAAAATGCTTTTCTTCTTTAGTGACAGATAACATTTCCCATCACCCTTAACAATAAAACTAAAATTTAGAACTAATGTATAACTTTCTCTTACACTTGTAAAACAAATGTATCCATTAAATTATCCATAATTGACATTGAAACTCTAAGGAGAGAACACCAATTTCAGGGGCTTCGATTTTTTAGCAATAATATAATGATTTGGTATTTGCCTATTTCCAAATAAACTCACCAAGACTTCAACATAGACAGATATTTATTTCTACTTCAGGAGATCAAACAGTGAAGTTAATTCTTATAGGAAAAAGGTATAAAACTAGAGTATTTCAGATGCAGGTCTAATGATAAATCATTTTCAGCTCTTAGAATTTTGCCTATTTCCGAAAGGACAATCTGAGTGTTGTTCATCTGTTTGACCTCTTGTGATGGGAACTACTATACATGACATTATTTTCTTTCTTAATCTGAATACTTTTAATGCATAGACAATCAAAGTTTCCACTCAATCTACATGATTGTCACTAACAGTGATAAATACACATATAAGTCACTCTAAAATTAATTTTAAGGTAAAAGGAAGTAAAATTAGTGAGGAAAGAAATAGCCCATCTCTGAAAATAAAACTCTTTAAGTCAAAGGGTATCTCTAAGAATTTAAAATACTTCCTTTCTTCAGAAAGGGGCAAAGTTGTAAGAAAAAGAGAAGGTTATGTAAAGGTCATCTAGTCCTCTCTGCTCTATACAGAACCATAATGTACAATCCTAGATCTAATTTCTAATAATAGATACCAAAACTGCTAATTATACTACCGAGGAAATTCTTTCTTAAGTTAAATTGCCTCAATTGAACTTCTGTGTAAAGTACAGAAACTGCACTTTGAAGGTGTCATTTCTCCATCACTATCTAGCTTCTATTTTCATTTCCACTCTGCAGTCTCTAAAAGCCGACTTTTTATCTGCACCTTCAACTCATCTTTACCACAGTGTGATGTCCTGCCTCAAAGCACCTCTGGGAAGACTGGAGAATTTTGCTTCAAACTGGTTCCAACTTTGCCTTCAGAGATTTATCCCACCCTCCCTGGATAGGACAGGAGATTCAGATAACTACTGAAAGATTAAATGGTTTCGGACAGACTGGTATTCTTTATTTATCCAAAGTAATTGTGCATTTGCTTTTTGTTTGCTTAATTAACATTTATGAACACCGACGACTGACATACTTGATCATGTATAAGAATTATATGCGATGCTTGCTAAAGAAGATTCCCTCAGCATTTCAGTCTAAGTCTGGATAGGCACAGAAATCTTCAGTGTTAAGAAGCATCCCAGGAAATTCTGATGTAAGCATTCTGAGAAACTAGTGTTAAATATATGTTTGTCTCGTTAACCATCTCTTCTCCTTTTAAGAAAGTTCAAAATAATTCATTGAACAGAAATATTTTAATATGGATAGACTATAAATTCAGTAGCCAGCATATCTGGGGTAAAATATTAGCTTCACCCTGCACAGTCCTCAGTTTCCTCTTCTGTAAAATGGGGATAACATTTGACTCTATCATAAAGGATTGTTGTGAGGGTTAAATGAATTAACACATGTGTAAGTTTTCTGGACAGGGTCTGGTACTTAACTAGCCATGACCATTTTTACTAAGAAAAAGAATGCATTCCCATTTCATTCTTCCTGGTTCCTTTGGTAGAAAGTTCTACTCTAACTCTAAAATACTTGAACATGTGTCTGGCAGAAAAATGTGGGGAAAAAAAAGTGAAAAAGGTCAATGGCTATTTTCATAGTCCACGGTAGGAAGCTCCTTTACCAGGTGACTGAAAAATAACTCCATGCCATTTTAACGTGGCCTAAAGGACTTGGCCAACTGTAAAAAAAATGAAGTTACATAAACAGAAAACTATACAAAGAGATTTTATTATAATTCAGAAAACTATAAAATGCAATCAAATGACATTGCTGGAATATTTTTATATTAGCAAATGAAATTTTATTTAATACTGATATTAAAATAGTCTTATATGTTATGAAATAAGTGTCAATAGTGTCTCCCTGTAGATGTCCAGTATTTGCAATCCTTTCCCATATGCTTCATTTGGGGGCCACTTTTTTTACAAGAAGAATTTATGACACTGATATAAAAATTAAAATCTACTCTAAAAATTATAACTCTGACTCTGTCCCAGGTACTGTCTGAGATACAGGAGTCAGGATCATTTGAGTGGAGGCTAAAAATGTCACACAGCACTCTGACCTGAAAACATAGATGATGGTCACTCCCAGGGGTCCTCAAACTTTTTAAACAGAGGGCCAGTTCACTGTTCCTCAGACCATTGGAGGGTGGGACTGCGGACCGTGGGACAAGTTGGCTGCTAAGCAGGAGAGGCAGCTGAGGCAAAAACACCCAGCGGGCCAGATAAAAGTCCTCGGTGGGCTGCATGTGGCCCATGGGCCGTAGTTTGAGGACGCCTGATTTAGAGATATTTAGTAAGAGTAACTCCTACAAGCAGAAATATTTAATTCTTCTTTTAAATAAATGATAACAAAATCCTTAAGATGTGTATTTATTTTATTTGTGAACATTGATTTCCTTGCATGTAATTTAATTCTGTTAATTAAGCATCATGCTTGAAAAATGGTTGCTTTGCTTTTTGGCAAGTGTCAGGCTGTAGAAATAATGATGAAGGAATACTTCTAATTATATTCTGGGAGCCAACCTAGGTTTTTCATTAACTAGTAGAAAAGTCTGGATTGAACAATTGACCAGATAAGTTATCGCTTGATTGAATCAACTTCAGGCCTTGAAAAACAGACTCAGCAAAATTCTCGAATGTGTACATCGGAAAGCCTGCACCAGCCACAGCTCCCTTTAGCTGACGTTTCGTTGGCCTTACCTCTGGCAAGAGCTGCCCAGCAGGAGAGGTGAGGGCAGAAGGGCCCCCGACCAGGGAGACCACGCCATTGCAGTCCACAGCGCTGTGCATCTTCCCGTTCATGGGCAGAATGGGCAGCACCCGGGAGGCGCGGCTGGCCTGGCTGACGTTGCTGTGGCGCCGCTCTCCGTGCCTGTGCGGCACAAACAGAGAGTCCCTTCGACTGTCGTTGTCCTCAAAGGTGCTGTGCTCATCGTCTGCAAAGTCATTCTCCGAGCCAACGTCCTTTGTTCGACCTCTGAAGCTGAAAAGGCTGGCCCTACTGTTGCGTCTTGGAGAGAAAAGGGAGCCACGGATGCTCAGTAAAGACTGTGAATAACAAGACAAAAGAGAAAACACAACACCCAAGAGAACGGCATTAATCAATGGCATCACGGGAAACAAGATGTGACTCCTGGTTTTCACAGCTGTGGACTGGGTTAAGGGTAAGTCACTGACAGGTGGAACCACGGGCTCCTGCGGCAGTCGCTGGCGGCGTTTGGTTTAAACCTCTTTTGTTTTGCTTTTCCTTCCTCCCCTCCTCTCATTTTTCATCGTCTTCTCTCTTATTTTCTTCTTTTCGACCCATGACTTAACATGGTACATTGTTTTCCCCTGTTACTGGCTCTTGGGACTGAAATTTTTGCTAGATCCTTCTCTAGAAGCTAATTTCTCTTAACAATCCAATGGGGGAACAGACACACACCTATGTTTATGTCCTTTCAAGCCAAAAGTATTGCCAAGAGACCCCATTAGTGACCGTGCTCTGATGAAGTCTTACCGCAGAGGAAAATAAAAGTAATCTGATGGGTAGGTCTGTCTAATAACAGTACAAGGAGCAGCTTCTGTCCTTGCTTGCATATTTTATAGTGTTCTTCGTGAATGAATTAAATCAAGCTGAAATAACTGTAGCATTTATCTCTTGATTTGCACTCTTTGGTATCTGGAAATCTGAAGAGCGCTGTATTGACAGAAACCTGGTTTCCGTGAAGAATTGGATCACACTCATTCACAGTTTTCCAGGTGGTGCCCTAGTCTCTGCCAACGTGCCATTTACCTTGTTCTTAACCACAGCAGCGCTGAGAAGACTGAATCGCTTTCTATACATTACTACTTTTATTATCTCGCTCTAGTGCGTAATCCTTTTTGCATATACAATACCCATTTCTTTTTCTGTTGACAGTATTCTAATTTTTTTTTTTTTTTCGAGAAATGTGCTCTAATACTCAGACCAGGTAATTTGGGAGATGTTCAAGCCAATTCCTGGATCCACCCCTGGGACAAAGTCCCAGGCCTGGACAATCAGTGTATTCCATGTTTCTAGCATAGAGAATAACTTAAGGGGGGGTGGCGTGAATCTTTCATGGTCCTTTACAATTTTAGAGAATTCTCTCTCTCTCTTTTCAGATAGTCACACTCTGTCACTCAGGCTGGAATGCCATGGTGTCAGTCTGGCTCATGGCAAACTCAACCTCCTGGGCTAAAGTGGTCCTCCTGCCTCTGCCTCCTACATAGCTGAGGCTACGGGTGCCTGCCACAACAATTGGATAATATTTCTTATTTTTAGTAGACATGGGGTCTTGAACTTCTGAGCTCAAGGGATCCTCCCACCTTGGCCTCCCAAGAAATTGCTTTCTCAGTTGGGGCTTCTGAAAACGCTGATATAAATTTGGGGCTACAGTGAGCATCTCACCACCATATGGAAGGAATTTGGACTTGAAATAAGGAGCAAGACCTGGTCATGGTAACATGTTTTGAGCTGCTGGGTCCATCCCTGCCAAAAGCTCCTCACAGATATTATTTACATGATATAATACATTCTCTTTTTTGATTGTGTGAGCTTCAGTTGCATTTCTATGATTATCAATGGAAAGAATATCAATATTTCATCACTTAATATTGTTAGTTTGAATTTTTCTTTCCAAAGAATTTAAAATCAACTAAAATTATTATATTGTACCTATACAGTTTTTTCCTTTATGAATTTTTTGTAGAGAAGGGTGTCTCAACATGTTGTTCAGGCTGGTCTCAAGCTCCTGGCCTCTAAATCCTGGCCTCAAGTGATCCCTCTACCTCAGCCTCCTGAGTAGCTGGGGTTAAAAGCACATGCCATAACAGTTGGCTAGTTTTTCTATTTTTGTAGAGATGAAAATATCACACTTGGTTAGGCTTATCTCAAACTTCTAGCCTCAAGCAATCCTCCTGCCTTGGCCTCCCAGGATATTGAGATCACGAGCATGAGCCACAGCACCCAACCTTCATCTTATATAGTCTGTATATCTATGACCAACAAGTATGTTTTTAATTTTCTGTTCAGCTGAAGGTTTATTTCTTCTCAATAATGTCCATTAAGTCTAACTCTTTTCATGTCTCTTTTTTCTCTTGAATTAGCTATGAGAACATAATAGTTAAGGATTTACAAGATTGGTGACCTATTGCTTATCTCAGTGCAAAGAGAATGGCAGACAGGAAATGTTTGCCAATAAAAAATAAAGTAGAAATTATTTCGTGTATCATTTTTAATAGGATTAATACTTTAATGCAAGTACTTCATTCAATGAGAACCATGGAGGGATTGGAAAGAAACATAAAATTGCATATGTTTGTCAAGGTTCAAAGGTGAGTACAAGCCATAAAAGAGTAGTTTCCATGTGACCACTATACAAAAATGATTGTGCCCCATCTGCTAGCATCAGCTTCTACTGCTTACATTAATCACATGAATGCATAGGAATCAAATGCTGTGCCAGAAATAAAAGGTGGCTGGTAAGAAAAATCCTCCCTATCAGATGAATTTCTCAAAACCAAAAATCCTGGTTTATCACAAATAGGAAGGAAAATAATAGCAACCTTAACTTATAAAGGTTCCAAAAACTTATCCAATTGTCTTAAAACTTAATTAGAAATTGCATCCTTGACTTTCTTCTCTACCCTGTCCCTCTGTAACGAATGAAGTCAGAGTGTAAGAAATATTTCATATTTCGCCCTACTCTATTGAAGCGATTATAATCTTGAAGTACAAGCTTACATTATATTTTTTGCAACATAAATGCAGAAATGGTTGCCAATCTAATCTCTGTTCCATTGCGTGACCACAAGATAATTGTTCATTACAATCTAACACAAACTATGGGCTCTCCATCCCTGTAACCCAGGTTAACCTTTACCTGATTTGACCTTTTAGCATTACTTCAGGGCTTTTAAAGTGGACTCAATGTGATTTCAGGGTTTCTCTCCTCCTACCCACCCCTTTCCCTCTCCTCCCTCCTTCTCAGGCTCTTATCCCTCCCTTTCTCTCTCTCTTTTCCTGTTTCTCTTTCTCTCTCCCTTTCTGGCCTCTTAGTTACTTTTTGACTATTTCTTTACCAGGAAAAATAAAAGTCTTTATGTTTCTAGACAGACTGATTGGGAAACAAATATCAATTTGAGCCAGAGATTCCATGTCTAGCAAGTCAGTGA
>NW_003852485.1:4392688-4394309 GCF_000181295.1 Otolemur garnettii | reverse complement strand
TATTTTTATTTTTAAGAGATGAATGTTTCTACAGGTGGAGTCATGACTAAGACACAAAATGAGAGCAAATGATCAAATGTTGATGTTTTGTTAAAAATATTCTATCTTCATTTTTAATTCAGCTTCAATTTATTCTCATGTTATCTCAACTTGGAATGAATTAGGCTGACCTATAAAAATGTCTGTCTATTAAACATGAGGTTACATGAGACTATACTATAGAGGCTACAAAGCACGTGTGTAATCCTGGGGATGTATATTTTTTACATGAAATCATATTATAAATTTTCTCATTGGTTTTTAAAGGTATTCTTTATAAGCAGCTTAATAAAGCAGAAAGTTCAAAGGTGTCAGTGACAGGCCAAATTTGAATACCATCTCAGCCCTAAATAACTTTATGACCTTGGGCAATTATTTAACGTCACTGAGCCAAAACTATACAAAAATAATACTACTCAGCAGAGCTGTTAGAGTTAATTATGATAGTATTAAAAGAATGCCATGGATACAAGAGGCACTAGAAAAAATACAGCTCTCTGCTCTTCACATCTAGACAGTGGAAATTATAATGAAATTATCACTTACCTAGGGTTGTAGTAAAAGGCTAAAGTGAACTTACATTACAAGTAGCAATGCAATGTGTAAAGAATAGCCATTACCATTGCCACCTATGCTGTTGTTGTTATTGTTACTATGTGGATATTAAGGTTTCACTTCCAGCAAAACTGCCTTCTGAGGGAGTAGGAGAGGCATATTCCTGCGAATTTGCTTGGTAAATTCAAAGATAATTTAGGATCCTAAATTTTAAAGTTTGGCAACTTGTATGGGTACATAAGCCAGAGGCATCCAGTGAACTTTTTCTGCAGTATATAAACCAGGGTATTTTTTGAATGCAAGTCCCATGTTTAACATGAGACAGGTATAATTAAATTTGACTAAACACCACTGTTTATTTAGTGTCATAAATCTTCAGTGCATGTTTACTTAAGAATTTCAGCTACATTTTTAGAAAAAAAATGCTTCCGTCTCCTTTGAAACAAGGGCATGTGTAATTTGCGTGGGGATGGGAGCAATGGCCCAGATGGTCTGAAAGAGACCCCAGTCTACTTCCGAGAACCTGCCCCTCAGAAAAGCCACAGCTCCCTGGATTTCTGTACAGTAGCTAAGAAGCAATGGGAACCATCTGCTGGCAATGCCCCACGGGGAAAATTTCCCCAAGATGCTTGAGTCTTTAAGAAAACCTCAAAACCACAAATCTTCCAAAGCCCAATGAGATCTAAAATTTCCTTTCTAGGATTCCAAAATGTTGTAAAACCCAGAAATCCAGAAGCAACGGCCAAAGCCCTGGGTGATCATTGCCAGCTCTGTGCCACGCACGTAGAAGGCAGGTTTAAATCCATCAAATTCTGAAATATCCTTAGAAAAACTCCTATGGAAACATTTCATGTTACCTGGTGTGGAGAAGAAAATCTCTTTTCATATGTCAGCCTGCTTCCCTCCAAGGAGAAACGGAAGCCTTTCCTCCGGATGCTGTCTTCAGACTCCGACTTTCTGACTTTCTCATCCTTCTCTTCCTCACCAGACTGCTCTTTCTGTTTCTTTTTCTTTCTTCTGTTTTTCA
>NW_003852485.1:4391020-4391887 GCF_000181295.1 Otolemur garnettii | reverse complement strand
GCCGCTTGAGCCACAGGCGCCGAGCCCACACTCCTTTCTGACAAGGAATTTTAGTGCTAGTCTGAATTAATGAATTAAATTTAGTCAAATATTTTACTTTAATGAACTTCTTTTCTCTTTGATGTAAATTGAGTATTTCTCTATGAAATGTACAACAGGCTTGGTGCCTATAGCTCAGTGGCTAGGGTGCTAGCCACATGTACTGGAGCTGGCTGGTTCGAATCCAGCTCAGGCCTGCCAAATAACTTGACAACTACAACCAAAAAGTAGCTGGGGATTGTGGTGGGCACCTGTAGTCCCAGCAACTTGGGAGGCTGAGGCGAGAGAATCGCTTAAGTACAAGAATTGGAGGTTGCTGTGAGCTGTGATGTCACAGCATTCTACACAGGGTGACACACTGAGACTCTGTCTCAAAAAAAAAAAAAAGAAAGAAAGAAAGAGAGAAAGAGAGAGAGAGAGAAGGAAAGAAAGAAAGAAAGAAAGAAATGCACAAGGACATATTAAAGATTATATATTAGGAAATCCTAGATCATGGCATCTGTATGAGTTTATAAATTATAATAGTATAGTTTTGAAAAAATACAGTGATCAATGTTGTTGCTTTTACTTACCTCATTATATTTTATTTGTCTAGCCTTTTTTACATATTGAAGACTACTCAGTGATAAAAATTAAATGTATTCAATATCTCCTGCCTCCCAGCAAAGGACAAAATAGGCATAGGCAATTGGATTAGATAATGCCATTAAATCAAGCAAATATAAGTCTTGCTTTATTTTGAAGGCTCTTCAAGTCCAAATTAAAGGCTTTAGGTGTACCCTCACATTAACCTGAAATTAAAAAAGTAAAATAAAATAAAAGATAAGG
>NW_003852485.1:4389093-4390562 GCF_000181295.1 Otolemur garnettii | reverse complement strand
TCAATGTTTCCATCAGAGAATTGAGAAAAAGAAAATCAAAAAGGTCCTCTGCTTGCCAACTCTACCTGAGCTTCTTCCTGTTGCTTTTTTAACTGTTCAAGCATCTGCTGAAATTCAGCCTCTTTCTGTTCAGCCTCTTCCAGTGTTGCCTGGTTCTGCTCCTCATAGGCCATGGCCACCACAGCCAGGATCAGATTTATTAGGTAGAATGAGCCCAAGAAAATGACCAGCACGAAAAATATCATGTATGTTTTCCCAGCAGCGCGTAGTGTCTGCAGATTGGAAGAGATATTTTAATAAATTTTACATAGAAAGTCACAAACTCATACTCTAAGTTACAAAGTATTCTATAGCAGTTCTCTTGATCTCAGTATTTTTATGCTTTCCTAAAAAACCATTTAATCTGTTCTCACCAGTTGGTAGAGGTTTTCCCAGAAGTCTTGAGTCATGAGACGAAATAAGGACAGAAAGGCCCAACTAAAGGTGTCAAAGCTGGTATAGCCGTAGTTGGGGTTTCTACCGGCCTTTACACAGATGTAGCCTTCGGGACACTGGCTGTAATTAGGTTAAAGGGGAGAAAGGAAGTCAGTAACTGCAAGTCTGCTAGCTGGCTTTCCTGTTTTTATAGATACCTAGGCCAATTTTACATAAGCACTAGAGAAAGCTCATTCCTCTCACCTCCCTCAGCATTTAACTTAGCACTCTGCAGACTGATTTATGTAATAACAGAATCTATTAGGTCTGTTTTGTGAATTCTTCTGTGATTCGTAATAGTCATCACCATATCGCCGTATAAAAGCAATGTTATCACGATTCATAACTTCTGGAACTTGCAGATTTGTGTAGATAAATAAGTCTGTAGGGTAAAGGTGATTTTCTCGGTCTATGCTTTGAGGCAGGAAGGTGTGTGAGGGTGGGGGTAGAGCAGCGTGGTGAAGAAAGGTTGGGTGGCAGCACCCTGAAAGGAGTGAGGATTTCCTAGCACAACCCGGAAGATCAAGGAGACCCAGCTCATTGTCATGCCTGACATTTCTAAGCCAAATGATTTTGGACAAGTTTCTTGCTAATCTTCGGTAACAGTACCTGTCTTACAAATTTGCAACCATTCAAGTGGAAATTGTATGTAAACATTTAGTACAGTACATGCAAGAAATTACAATCAGTATATTTTATTTGTCAATATACTCTGAGGTTAAAGGCAGCACAATATTAATCATTGGAATCAAATTCAGATGTGGTTGTTGGGAATTTTGCTACAGGTATTCGTTACTAGTGTCTACAATATCATCTTTCCATAGAAAGAGTTTTAGATTTTTGTTTATGATTCTAAAACCTTGACAATTAGGGAAATATAACGATTTCTCTGAATTTTCCTAGGTGTTAGCTCCATGTGCTAACACTTCCTAATAATGAATATTTGTATGATGTCCATAATAATTAAAATCAATTTACTGAGTGCTTTAATAAAT
>NW_003852485.1:4347038-4388138 GCF_000181295.1 Otolemur garnettii | reverse complement strand
ATAGCATTCTCATAACAGTATTTATTGCAAATATAAACTCAGATTTATTGGGATACTTCAAGAAAGAGCGGTGAAGTAAGGCTGCTTGCTTGGCAGAAAAGTGAGAGAGAGGGAAGCCTTCTTGTTTCCGAATGTTTCCATGCAAATAAAAGTTTACTTTGCAAATACTTTTTGCCTGGACTCAAAATAGATTCACACATTTTTTTCCTGAGAATTCTATTTCCTGTGAGAAATAGGCTTAAGTGTTTGTTCCCTCTCATGACGCCGTAAATAACTATTTTGTTTGGGGTTTTCACTTGATATCGCCCTTTCAAATAAACAAGATAAACTTATTTCTTCAGAGATGTATGTTAGAGTCTAAGCATACCTGGTTTTTATTTTTAGGATATAGTTTACATATAACGTTAAGATATTGAAAAGATGATCTCAGGAAACACACACATGTGTATTTATATAGTTGCATATAAACATACACATGACACTCATATGACACATAAATGACAGTGGTGCTGGGTTCAGTGATAGGAAATCAGGCTGAGGTTTATGACATGACATCAATAAGCTTATTCTAATGCCTGTACCTAAAATAAAATCAAACTATATTGATAAACAACTGACTGACACCAAACATACAGGTTGGAATATGAATTAGTGAATGAGGGAATTGGGGTTGCTTAACATTCTTATGAGTTCTGATTTCATCTACATCTCTATTTCCAGAGACATTGTAAGTACTCAGTACATATTCTGAGTGAACCAAAAAGAGCCAAATTATCTTCCCTCCTTCTTGACATAATTCAGCAGGATATACCGAAAAGTTCAAACCGCTGATTTATTTATGAAGATGTTTGAAAGTGACTGATCAATGCCTACCAAATAAATATTCTTGTTTATACAGCGTACAGAATTACTTTCCACTCTAGTTTTGGAAAAGGTAATATATTTTCAAATGGTAACTTTCATCATACAATTGACAGAAGAAGAAAAGGAGTGAGGTATCATTTCATTTATCCATTACTTGCATTAAGTCACCTTAAGTTAGTCTAGATCATTTGGTTCACATCAAAATTGCGATAATTTTCACTGCATACAGTTTTTAATATTTAAAGAACTAAATGACCTAACGGTTTATTAGTAGAGCATATCTTACTTTTATCCTCAATGTACTCATCCCAGTTAAACATGCTCATTGTCCTATTGAACATGGTACCGTTCCCATCCAATGAGTTATTAAAGAAGGTAGTGATATTGATTTCAAAGGAAGAATTATCTGGGGGCCACTGCAGGCATTTATTCCTCAGGTTGCCCATAAACAGCTGCAGCCCAATCAGCGCAAACACGCTCAGACAGAACACAGTCAGGATCATGACGTCAGAGAGCTTCTTCACCGACTGGATCAGGGCCCCCACAATGGTCTTCAGGCCTACAGATAAAATCAGAAGGAGAAATTTAAATATACTATTTGACAGCTTCTTTACCAGCAAAAATATCATGAGCTTGTCCTGGAAAATAAAAGTGTCATGCAGAATGCCAACACTATTAGTTCAATGTTTGGGGTTGAATAACATTTTCATGAAAAGCCTGCTTGCTGGTGAAAATGAATGAAAGCAGAACTTGTACGTTCATTAAAAACTGTGAATGGAAACGGACCAAATGTGTATTTCCAAACACTCCTTAGAGCAAAAGAAATGATTTGTTATTCATGCTTAAACATCAACCTTGTGTAAATATTGTGCCTTTATTTGCAGATGTCTTACTCCCTAACCCCTTATTGGTTTTAGAAAAGTCTACATGGATAGCGTAGTAAGAAATCTGGAAGTCACTGGATTACAAGGTTATGTATTTGTGAATCTGCAATTGTATATGCGGGTTAAAAAAGGAAGACATCTGAAAACTGAGCCTCATGCAGCACTCATGCTATCCCTTACTGCTTCATTTTATTTGACTGCAGTTAGAAAGATTGCCAGTTTTAGGCCTAAATGGTCAAATTTGCATCAATCTGAATGTTTCATAATTTGGTTTCTATGCGAAAAGCTTGATGTTACAGGATGCAAACCATGTAGCCTGTTACTGCAAATGCCTCATGCAAAACTTGTTAAACTCAAAGGCTGATTTAGATTAGTTTTAAAGAAAGCAAGTAGTAAAAAGCAAAGAATCAAATCCATCCGAAATATGATGTACCAATTCTTGCTTTTTTACTTATTTATTTGCAATATGCGATAAGCAACAAGGCTTCTGCACAAAAGCTGTGATTGTAGCACCAATGCAGCTAAAGTCAGCCTCGGTGTTTAACCTAGCTCTCACCTGGAATGACTGAAATTGTTTTCAATGCTCGGAGAACTCTGAATGTTCTCAACGCTGAGACATTGCCCAGGTCCACAAACTCTGTCACATATCTGTAATAGGGGAGTTCACACACAAACACAATGACAGAACACAAGAACAGTTGGAGATATAAGGGGCCTACCACCTTATACCACTTTCTTCTTACCTGGAATTACAGAAATAGTTTTCAAAGCTCTCAAGACTCTGAAAGTTCGAAGAGCTGAAACATTGCCTAGGTTTACAAATTCTGTTACATACCTGTAGAATTAAATCAGAGTTATTCAGAATTTAGCGAAATCTAAGTCTACGTTGGTCTTTCAACAAGACCTTTTCAACTTCAGTGAGTGTTGCCATCCAATTTCCCAATCTAGAGAAAAATGGCATTGCCATCAATCATAGTCCCTCTGACATGAGAAACTTTATTGTAAGACTTTACAGTGCTAATTGAAAACAAAGCTGTGCAATTTACTATAATAATTCCTAATTTCTCCAAACTGAATGATTTGGTTAGAAGAAAAATACTCTAAATTTACATGATAAACAAGAAAAATGCTCACTTTGTCAAGGGACGCCACCATGGAGAAATACAGTATGGGGTCCCACCAATGATTTGCTCTTTCAGGATCAAAAATGTATTAAGATACTTACGCAAATGTAATGACTGTGAAATCCAGCCAATTCCATGGATCCCGAAGAAATGTGAAATCTTCTAAACAAAAGCCCCTTGCAAGTATTTTAATAAGTGATTCAAAAGTATAAATTCCTGTAAAGGTGTACCTGAGAGAAAATACCCAAGCTCACATTAAAAATCTAGTGGTTAATTTACATGTACATATCTTAAAGGTGATTTAAACAATAAACAAAAATTAGAGGTCTCCATATTGGTCTTCCTATGATATAGAGCGGGGAGGGGTGGGGCTTAAGGCAAAAAGAAGCATTATATTCCGAAAGACATTCTCATTGACTGTAAATAAAGGAATATTGGACTTTCCACATTAATTAACTTAAAGGATACAAACACCATCTTCTGCTGTATATAAAAAGCACCTTTTTGCACAAATTTTTGAGGGAAAAATAAGGATGCACATTGTACATGAGTAATACTAATTCTGTATCTGTGTAAATGCTTTCATTCTTTTATTTATGCTTATGCATTACAAGTATAACTCTAGAAAGCAATAATGATATCTGTATGCAAAATAATACCCTGTAATACGATAATTCGTTTTGTTGCACTTGTGATGAACTCGCAACAAAAGCTTTTTTGGCAAACGAAGAGCAATGTATTTCTGTTCATATCCTTTAGGGAGGAGCTAGCGATCTAGGTGATATTTTTATTAACAATTAATGGAAAATCCCTTGGAAAATATCAAAAACAATTGGGCCAGACTTGAAAACTCTAAGTGCTGCGATACCCAGTGGACTAACAAACCAACTGCAACCTTGCAATGTGTCAGTAAACGGCACCTTTCAGGCCCTAGTGAAGAAAGATGCATGCCATGGATCAGGCAGCTGGTAATGACTTAACACTTACAAGCGGAATCAAGAAAGCATACATCACCCAGACTTGTGATTGGGTCCTAAGATCGTGGAATGCAGTCAAGAAGGAAATGGTTGTGACATTATAAAAAATGTGGCATCAGCAATGCTATGGATGGAACTGGGGACTATGAAATTTACCAGTGTGAGGAAAGTACACTTCAGAAGAAATCAGAAGTGTAGAAATTGAAGATGATACATCTGACATTGACAGTGACAAAGAGCTCTTGGCCTTCTATATGTATGATGCATAAATATCAAAAATCTGCTGCTGGTCCATTAAATTTCTGTACACTGTATCTGTTCTTGTATTTTGTAATTATTTGTTACACAAAATTTCTTATACCATAATATGCTAAAAAATAAATACTAAATGTATGTCATATTACCAAAAGAGGACCTAATATAAACAAATAAACATTTGAATTAAAAAATTAAAACAAAAGATTTATTTTCTGAAAGTGTGGGCCAAAAATGTGGGTATGCATTACACAAAGGAGCACATTATACACAGCAAAATGTGGTAATGTTAACCTATGTTACAATATTATCTGAAACACATTGGCTTTCAATCTGATTTAAACAAATAGGTATTAATCCAAAAATGAATGAAGCATCAATGTTTCATAAAGAATGCCCCATCAAGAGCCTTGAAAGATATACTAGTAAAACACAGAACTGTGATAGCCAATAGAAAAGGAACATACAAACCGGGCACAATTTTTGTCAGCAGATATTTAATCACCAGTAAATCACTGGTGATTTACTGATGATTACTTATCTTGAGTATAAGATTCACAAGGAAAATAAAGGGCTAAACGCTGGCAGTCAAACCAGTGCATTAATTTGAGCAATTGAATGAGCCACTGAAAGTTTCGTTCTGGAGAAAATCAGGGGTTAAAACAAACTTGAATCAGTGTTTGGTTTAGAGTAGCTAGCATGAGGTATTAAAGGAACTGAGGAGGTCTGAAGACACTGACACAGGACAAGTCAAAACATAAAAGTATGTCGATATTGAGGATATGTCTAAATTGTCTACTTACTCCACATTCTTTGTCCAGTCTGGAGGGTTACTCATGGTCATAAATACACAGTTGGTGAGAATAGTGCACATAATGAGCACATTGAATAAAGTAGAATATCGTCAAGGAAGACAAAGTTCAACGCAGAAATCTCACTATCACGCACTACCAGGTGGTCACCACCATGAAGCTGAAAAGTTTCATGCTTCTTATTACTTTATGCTACTTACTATTTTAGCATTGACTTTTTTTTTTATTTCTGTAACTTAACAACATTCCCATATCTGAATCATGCCTAGTGGAAAATCATCAACTATTTTCAGGCTATTTAGGTACTTTTAGTCATTAAAAAGATTAAATGCAAAGAAAGAAGTTCATTGGCGAATAACTTATCAATGTAAGTTTTCTGGATGACAAACTCAACTGAACAACAGAAGGGCAAGTTCAGCATGTCTGTAAATCCTGGATGAAATTCAACAGGAGAACTCAAACAATTAATTAAAAGCATAAATTCAAAATGTCTTCCAATGAGGTCCTTTCTACATACAGATATGATATACTCTAAGAATCTGAATTGTGATGGAAGATGCAGGCATTTGCATTGGCATTTCTTGGATTTGTAGCTGAGGCCGCCTTCCCTGAAGCTCAGTTGACTTGGCTATCCAAGCAAGAAAAAATAGCAATTTTACAAGATTGATAGGAGGATCAAATTAGTTAAAATGTTACATCTTCCACAATTTAATCGGCCTGGTACATAATAGATGTTTGATAAGTTTTGTTCCTTACTTCCTATTCATAGAGATTACTGCTTATAACAAATATCAAGTCTGTCTGATCCTTTACTACTTTGCCTATGTTGGTATAGTCAATGCCTTTCACTTTCCTTCACATTGAATAAATAGTAAGTAATACCTGTTTAAGAAAATATTCAGTAATCAATTAAGATGATTTTCTTTCATAGTTAATAAAATGCACAAGAAAGATTCAGGCCAGACACAGTTGTTCATGCCTATAATCCTAGCACTCTGAGGGGCCAAGGTAGGGGGATCACTTGAGATCAGGAGTTTGAGATCAGCCCAGACAAAAAGTAAGACTTCATCTTAACAAAAAAATTCAAAATTAGTTGAGTGTTGTGGTGGATGCCTATAGTTTCAGCTCCTTGGGAGGCTGAAGCAAGAGGATTGCATGAGCCCAAGAGTCAGAGGTTGCAGTCAGCTATGATCACACCACTGCACCCCAGCCTGGGAAACAAAGTGAGATGCTGTCTCAAAAAAAAAAAAAAAAATCACAATATAGATTCAGTTGCAATTATATAAAGCAGCAAACTTAGATGCAATTATCAAAATCCTAGTAATGGAATAAATACTATTCATAATCTTTCTTACTCTTTATTTTTTATTGTAAGTAATCTCATTACTTACACATGACAAAATATAAACACAATTTCAAGAGCAGTCAAACAGGACAGTGAATAACCAATGTTGTGTTGATCTACAAAGGAAGAATTTTTGCATCCAAGACTGGTTTCAGTCAAAGCAAAAATTGACTTTTTTTATTTTTAGTAGCAGTACCATAAGGCTTATGCTTAATTCTCAGCTTGTTGAAATACATCAACAGGAAAACAGTTATAAGTAAGTGATATAGATCAGCCACGTGGGGGCACTACAATCTAGAAAACACAGGAAAAACACCATTTCAAAGAAGAAACACATGGTTTTTCCTTTATTAGTAAAAGCAAACAAAAAATAAGCTAAAATTAAAGATGACGTGCTATTAGTTATAGCACATTATATTAGTTATTGGTATAAAACCAAAGGATCCTCTGTGCCTACTGGCTTAGGCCCTAGAGGGAAAAGAACACCCCTTGGCAGACTGGCACCACTCTAAGTGTGCAGTCACCACCCTCAATGTCCCTCCACACAGTCCTGTATTTTTCCACTTTACTCCCCCTCTTAATCCCTACAAACACAATTTCAAATATTCTCCACTTCCCTTTAACCTCCAACTTTGGTCTTCCTTCCCTCTCCATTTCAAGCTGATGACTTTATTTTCCGCTTCACAGAGAAAAGAGGTAACATAATACAACTGCATCTCCAATTCCCGCCCCCAAAGCAACAAACCCCTCAGCACCTTTCCTCTTCCTATCCCAGCAGGAAAGTCCTCAATCCTTCCACCTGTACTGGGGACACTTTCCAGCTTTCCACAATACTTCCACAATCTCTTCTCTTACCTCTTCCTTCAGGCATCTTTAATGGCATCTTCCTGTCAATACAAACTTGCTTCAGTCTCTCCTGTCTTGGGGTATGGGGTGGGGGTGGACAATTCTCTCTGGTAACTCACAACCTCTTTGACTACTTACAGCCCTGCCTTTCTTCTTCTTTCACAACCAAACCTCTTGAAGAGTTGTTTATCTTTCTTTTCCCCTATCACATCCTCTGCATACAAGCTTTTCTTTCTAAAAATGAAAATCATCTTCACTGTTGCTCACTAAAAACAAAAGAACAATTTCAATTCTCATTTGCTTAGCTTTCTTAGCAGCATTCAACAAAGACAATTCCTCCCCCTCCCACTTTTTTTCTTTTTTTTTGAGACAGTCTTACTATGTTAACCTCTGTAGAGTGCTGAAACATCACGGCTCACAGCAACCTCAAATTCTTGGGCTTAAGTCATTTTCTTGCCTCAGCCTCCCAAGTAGCTGGGACTATAGGCACCCACCACAACACCCAGCTACTTTTTTGTTGCAGTTGTCAATGTTGTTTAGTAGGCCCAGGCAGGGCAGCCTTGTTGTATGTGGCCAGCACCCTAACCACTGAACAGGCACCAAGCCAATTCCTCCCTTTTGCATTAAGTTCTCTTCCCTTTGTTGTAATGATGTCCCAATTCCGTAGTTTCTTCCTGCCTTGAGGCCCCAATTTCTCTGCATTCTTTGAAATGCTGCATTTCACTTTTTGAAAAGAAAAACATGGATATCTAAACCATCTTCCCTTCTTCTGCTCTCCTCCTCCTAGGAGGGGTCATCAACAAACATAGCTCAACAAGCACAACCTCTTATGTACCACCAATGCCAAATACATCTCTCAGGTGAGCTCTCTGTTCTGAATTCCACACACCCGCTTGTTTGTACAATATCTGCACTTCTATCTTATTGACACTTCAGAATTATTTTTAAAAAATTAGTTCTAAAAGGCAGCTAAATATCTCTTCATCCTACCTTCTACCCCTCCTGCTAAATATTGTTCCTTTGACAGCTCTGTACCTTGTAAAATGCTCCATGATCTAACCAGGGTCCTAGGAGGAATCTTGGATTTCCCTCTCTCCCTAAGTCTTCACATTCAAATTTAGCACTAAATATTGTCAATTCTGTCTGCTCTGTCTGGATTCAGTCCACCCTTTTCCATCACCATATCACTGCACGGGCCAGGTGTCCTTCCAGACTAACCTCAAGTCTAATAGCTCCTCCAGTTTATTGCATTTCCTCTGCACTGGTCTTTCTGAATTCCTGCTGGCTCCTTTCAATCCATTCCTCACACTGCACCAAAATGACCTTCGTAAACGTAATTGGAATAATTTTGCTACCGTTTTACTACCCTTGGGGTAATGATCAAACATCTAAACAGATAGTCAAAATTGTAGACCTGAACCCTGTCTACGTTTCCATTTTCATCCTATTTTCTCCTCATTGCATTATCCCCATCCTGATAATATTGTGATTATTTTAGGTCATTGAATGCCACACGTGTTTTGTGCACTCTTTCTTAAGTCAAGGTTTTGCAAAGGCCAGTTCTTCTCCTTGGGAACACTCTCCACTTCACTGTAGCCAACTCATGCTTTTCCTTTAACATTCACATTGAATGTTTTAGGTCTACAAGTTCTGGAGCACCTTACACTATACCTCCAGTGATAAATGTTAATGTAGGTCTTTTCTACTAGTCTATGAACTTCATGAGGGTAGGGACTACATCTATATTATTTGCCACTGTATCCACTATTTCACACACTATCAGTTGACTAAGTCAATTTTATAATTTAGTTTATTACGAAATGTAATTATATTTTTCCTTTTAATAATTTTCTAAATTATTAAATTAGTTTAATTTAATAAATTAAGGTTTAGTGATTTTGAGCAAAATACAGCACGAAATTTGTTTATATATATGTATATTGTGGACACAAGTTTCTATAATTTTTTGGAAGGTTAAGACATAGGATAAATATGAGGGGAAAATTAACAACCATGTGAGATAGAAGTCATATGATGAATTCAGCTATGGTTTTATGACACTTAGAAAATATTTATTCATTATAATTACAGAATTTAATCATATATCAAAGTAAAGTATTTTTTCAAAATTAACTAAAAATAGAAATGATGATAGTTTTCTACTAAGTCACAAATCATTATGTTCAAAAATGGGTGTTTTCCACATTGCATAACTATTATTTTAAAAAATAAAGTATACAAAAAAATATACGCTTAAGTTAAAATTCTGACAGACATTCAAGAACAATTAAAACCATTTCATTCTTAAGACAAAATAGTGGATAACTAAAGACAGATTTTCATGCTTGGGGTATAAAATACTTATCTCAAAATGAAAAGTTTCAAAATCCATTAACTTTATTAATAATTATTCATTCATTTCATCAGTCCCACAGTTTTTAAATTTTTGCAAGTGACTAAAATGCTGGGGTTTCAGATAATCTAAGAAATACTCAAATATGGAAAAATATATAATTAGATATTAAATTTGCTTTGGTGATGCCATGCATTGAAAGTCCACATCAAGGCAGATTTCTTGGGGCTAAAGCACAAAACTCCACATCAAGGCAGATTTCAAGGGGCTAAAATACTAGCAAAATGCATGCATCCTATATTATTTTCTAAATACATAAGCCAAAACATAAAATACATTTTCCAAAAGAAGAATGTATCCTAGAACAACCTTCCTTAAGAGTTTTTTTTTTTTTTTAATTTTTTTCAGAGTAAAAACATATTTATTTGAACGTATCTGAAGCCCAGGACTACGTGACTTCACCATGCAGGGACACTGTCTCACTTTTCCCATTTTCTTTTCTGAGGGAGCTGGAGTTGACAGCCCCAGATGAAAAAAACGTAAGTTTAATGTAAAACTGTTCCTGGTGATTTCCAATCTGTAATAAAGTTGGTTTTATTTTATAAACTTGGTTGGTTTTATTTTATATAAAAAACTCCTTAAGAGTTTATAAAATAAAATAAAACCAACTTTATATAGTATCAGGGGCAAAATGATCTTTTGATCTATTAAAATCCATTAATTTCGTTATACCAGGTACAAATGAATAAAAGTAGGTTAACCTATTGATTGCCACTAACTTGCCAGTTGGCAAATGTGAAATAGTTCCTCTGTATATATGCTGTGGAAAAATGTCTTCAAGTTTATATTGAAAATGGTTTAAGTTGGCTCAGTGCCCATTGCTCAGTGAGTAGGATGCCAGCCACATACACTTAAGTTGGTGGGTTCGACCCCAGTCCGGGCCTGCTAAACAACAACGACAATTGCAACAACAACAACAAAACAGCCCAGCATTGTGGTGGATGCCTGTAGTCCCAGCTACTTGGGAGGCTGAGGCAAGAGAATCGCTTAACCCCAAGAGTTTGAGGTTGCTGTGAACTGTCATGCCATAGCACTCTACCCCAGGAGACATAGTGAGACTCTATCTCCAAACAAAAAAAAAAAAAAAGAAAAGAAAAGAAAAAAAGAAAAGACAATGGTTTAAGTAGCCCTTATGTGAAACCTGGATCACTAAAGCACTCACATGCCTGCCCTTGTACCCATGGATTTAGGATAAAGCAGCATGAGCTTTAATGCAATGAATGAACCATGGATCAGATACATCCTTGACCTATTACAAGGGCTTCAGCAAGTTGTTTAATTATTTAAGGCTCAGTTCTCCGACATAAATGTGGATGATAGTATATAATCATGATCCACTTAGTTTTTTATTACCAGTAATAAAGTATTTCTATGTTTTTCAGTCTGTTCAGGGACTATCTAATGATGTGATATCCAGAGAAGTTGCCAAAGAATTTTTAACTGATATATAAACTGGTAGTAGAAGATAGATTTATGATTAATTGGAGAATTCAAAACAGAGTAGGAAGGTAGGTCTCTTTTTACATATCAGTACAAATTTCAGAGTTGGCAGAAAGATTGGGTAAATGTCACATTATATAATATTAATTTTTAAATTATTTAATTTAATACCAAAAATATTCTATTTGCCAGTAGACAACTAAGTGATAATTCCTGAACACCAAAAGCAAAAGGAAGTGAAATTGTTGTGTTACCTCCTTTAGGCCTGTGTAGCTCTTTCCATGGAAAAGCATGATTTTTTAAATTTGTATATGGACATCATATAAATTTGGGATAAGCTAAGAAATCTATCTATTTCTTATTTAATTAATTAGTGAGTTTGAGCCCTGAAAAGCATATTTGAAGTACATGATACAGGAACATGGATGATGCCCCCAAAGCATTAGATCTGAGGGTCTAAAAATCTATTTTCGTCCTGTAGTCCCAGCTAATCAGGAGGGTGAGGCAAGAGGATCACTTGATCCCAGGGGTTTGAGGTTGCTGTGAGCTATGAGGCCACAGCACTCTAGCCTGGGGCAACAGAGTGAGAGTGTCTCAAAAACCTACTATTTTCTTCTATAGTGGAAAATGCAAAGAACGCTAAACTGATCAGAAGATCCAGTCTGAAGTTTTAGTCTGCACTAACATAACATCTAGCTTTAAAAGGGACCACAGACCTCTAGACCTCAACTCATCTGCAAAATGAGACAGTTGAGATTGACTACATTATGTTTTGATTACCTATGGCCCAAACTCTGGTGCCATATAAACCTTCTGTTTGCAATGTCAAGCCAGAAGACAGCAGTGGTGTGTATAGAATTCTTTATTCAATTCCTTATGAAATATGAGAAATGTCTTTTTGCTTGCAGTAGTTTTTGCTATAATTGTGGCTACTACCAAGAACAGCTGTCATGGGTACTTTTAACAAGTATCTATAAAGTACTAGCCATGGGTCCTGGTACTAGGTGCTTATCACACATTTTAATATTGTGTATGTCTAAACTATGAATACAGGGGGACAGATGGAGAAACTAAGATTCAAGGTCACATAGCTAGAAAGTAAATTTCAGAAGTTTAAACCAAGCTTTCTGATACCGAAACCCAAGCATTTCATTTTCCTCCCCTTTGTGAATGACTGGTAGCTCAGCTTTAGTTGTGGACTTTGCAATGTCTCAGCTCTTTGGCGCCTGATCCAGTGCCATGACTTTAAATACCATCTGCTGACACCTCCCAAAGTGGGACACGTCTAGCCCAACACTGTCCCGAAGTACAGATTTGCACATCCAACTGCTCAACTCCTCCGCTGGGTGTCCAATAGGCTTCTCCAACAGTACACGTTCACAGCCAGGCTCTTGGTTTTACCCATCAAAGTCGCTCCACTCCTGTTCTCCCAAGCTCTGTGAAAAGCAACTACATTTCTATTTCTTGACCAGACTGAACGCACATGAAGTCATCCTTGGTGCCTCTCACCCCCTTATGTCCCACATCCAATTGCTCAGCAAATCCTACCCACAGAATGCTTCAGAATTCGATGACATTGCACAGACCTCATGTTTCCACCATAGTGCAGGCTGCAGTTGTCTCCTGCCTTCCTGACAGTTGACCTCAGTCTATCTCCTTACTGCCGTTCTTTCCCCACTTACGGTCTATTCTCCACAAAGCAACCAGAGTGAGCTCTTCAAAATGGGAGTCAGGTCATGACATTCTTCTGCTGAAAACCCTCTCATCATCTCTCCTTACCTCATTCAGAGTGAATCTGGTGTCCTCACTATATCTCACCTGCAACTTTCCAACTGCCTCTCTCATGGACCTCATCTCCCCTGCTCCCTGCCTTTGCCACTCTGCTCCAGCCACTCTGGCCACCTGGCTGATTCTTAAACATACAATGGGCACTTCCACCTTCAGACTTGCTGTTGCCCCCAGACACACTTCCTCTGGATTTCCACGTCTCACTCACTCACTTCCTTCAGATCTCAGCTCACATGGATTCTTTTCAGAGAGGACTTCCCTGGCCATCGCATCCAAAAGACTCCATGTTACTCTTCTTTACACGATTTTTTTCCCTTAGTAGCTCTTATCACTATACTTCTATATGATGTATTTGTTTATTGTTTTCTCCTCCCAAACACACATATGTATGAATTTAAGTACCTGAGAGCAGAGACTTTGTTTTGTTCAATGTTGCACCTCAGTGCTTACAAGAATATCTGCCACTAGGTAGGCACTCAGTAAGACTTCACAAATGAATGAAAACAAATGGAAAAGAAGAAAAGTGTGAATATATTAAGTTTAAGTAATAGAACCCTAGATGGAACACATTTAAAACTCTGGTAGGGAATTTAGGAACGTGAATTATTTTTAACTTATTGGCTATCTAAAAAATACAATCATATTTTAACTATCAAACATGATACTGGGCACCTCAAAAGAATTTGCAGCTTTCAAAATATGCCCTGGTAAAAATATTATAAGCATAACTTCTCATATTGGCAAAATCAAAATACAATTTAATGTGATACACAACCGCTCCTAACAAAGAGAACCAAAATAGAGGTATTAGTCCAGTTGTAAAACACAGGTTTCTTTATTGTGAATGGCCTTTTTTTGTTTCTAAGTTAAAGATAGTAAAAACACAATGACCTCCCAATTGTGCCTAAATTTACCATGCCATCTCTCAACATTTTTGACTTACAGTAAAGGACATTACACTTAAAGTCAAAAAATCAGGATTTGACTTTAGGGTTTGCATTAATCATTACGTAAATTGATTACAAACCACAGGACTATATGCATCTAAGTCTCCTAGGATTAGTGATCAATTGTGCCAGCCTCATCAAAAACTGAAAGATTTATCTGTCTTGGAATACTAGCCTATCTGCCTTGTCTTTTCTTATAGCTCTACTCCATGAAAAGACACCAGAAATATATTTTAATTTGAGAAATAAGAGATTTTTTAAGAAATCTAATTTTCTACATTGCAAGAAATTGTGGTTATAAGCCTTGTAAACATCTAGGAGAGCCAACAGTTCAACTTGGCATGACTTAACAGATTTACCTGGTTGGCCAACAGTTCAACTTGGCATTGGCTTCACATAGCGATTTCTATCATTGTAGGCCTCCTAACAACTTTGGTCTTTGGAGATTGAGTTCTTCCTTTCGGGAAGCTAATAAAAGCCCCCAGGTTCTAAAGGCTCCCAGCATAAACAGTGCCTTCAATGCTCAGATTCTCTGATCAGTATTTCTAAACTGCCCCTACTGTCTACCACTAGGAGTCTTTTTTCCATGGATCTTAAGTTGGGATTCAGGATGTTTTGTGAGTAGGGACAATTTATGAGATTTCCAAAGAAATACACGATCTTCTCACAAAGTTTTAAATAAAAAATCTTCTGGTTTTCCAAACATTAAGTTTTCTTTATTTCATCTCATTGAGATGCAGAAATAAGTATTTCTGATCCATTCTTTTTTCATTTGTTTTGTATCTGATTTTCTAACTCTTACTTATCGCTTATTTATTCAATACAAATTCTCCTAGTATCTACTACGAACATAGCATAAGTCTGAATTTTTTCTATAACTTTATAAACTATGTTTATATAATTAATTGAAAATATAGTAAATATTTTGTGGAATGATTTATTCAGTGCACAAATTATAAATATTTGAAACATAATAGTAGATTATAATTTATAATTCAGGAGACCAAATATTAATTACCACTTTAGTATTCTTTCTAATGCTGACTCAAAGGCAATTTTTTTCTCTCCATGAGACTAAATTCTCTTTTTTAAAAAAATGGAGGTAAAGGAAAGAGCATTGCTTAAGATAAATGCATAAGAAATTATTAAATCTTAATACATTGCTATCAAACAAAAATAGGTTGAGAAATATATATATATACACATACATATACACATATATATATATATGGGTTGATATATATATATACAATAGGTTGAGATATGGAGGTAAAGGAAAGAGCATTGCTTAAGGTAAATGCATAAGAAATTATTAAATCTTAATACATTGCTATCAAACAAAAATAGGTTGAGAAATATATATATATATACACATACATATACACATATATATATATGGGTTGATATATATATACAATAGGTTGAGATATATATATATATATATATTGTGTACATACATACACACATATATACAAACCTTGCAGGGAGGGTTAACACTAGAGATTAAGAGGAGATTTGTGCCATGCTGCTAAGGACATCCCCTGGCATCCTGCCAGGCAAGCCTGGGGACATGCTTTGCATCTTCATCTAGAAGTAAGACGAATACCCTGCACCAGCTTATCCCATTTCCTGAATTCTCTACCATATCTAATCCCCTACTTCACCCAATTCAAATATTTTCTGGGCCTGCTATCAGGTGGTAAGCTTTTATACTGCAAGCCTTAAAACCAAGCCCTAGGCTGACCATGCAATGGAATTCCAAGCAATGATTCTTCCTAAAGAAGGAAGAACATTCTGTCCTATCTAAGGCTTTGTTTAAATTTCAGTTTCCCTTGTCTGAAGTTTCCTTTACCTTGAGTTCCCAATGCCTATCACTCCTCAGCCCAAGACTTCTGTGTTCTTTCTGTAAGTGCCCCTGCCCAGCCCAGCCTCAGTCTTCTAAGTCTTTCCTGCCTCAGCATTCCCGGGGTTGGCTGTCAGCCAGACCATAGTTTCTGGCCTGGAATAAAACCTGTCATTCCCAGTTACTCTATTTAACTTCAAAGAGTAATTCAAATTGCTATCTACTACCAAGATGTTATCACTCCCCTTTCTGGAAAGCAGATACTTCAATAAGGAGAATAAAGAATTAAATGAGGGTGTACACGGATAGACAGATATTAAGCCCCTGGAGAGATAGAAATATAGCAAGAGCTGTAACTGAAATAAAACTTAACAACAAGAGACAAGAAGAAAAAAAAATAGGAAGTCAATAGGAAACGGCTGGGAAAGGAATTTGGAAAAACATTTGAAAGGCCAGTACATATACAGACACAATTGTAAACATTTATTAACTCAAAGGTTTCAAGAGCAGCAAGTGGTAAAATTCAACCCCAAATATATAGAATCACAATTCAGATTATGTATGTTTACGTGCCAAATGTAGAAGCAGAAAAGAAAATTAGCTCATAGCGTTTACTCCCTTATATAACATTGTAAAATTAAAAAAAGAGAGGCTGGTAATAGCATCGAACTTTATGAAAAAGCCTTGAACGTAACTAGTGATTCAGGGGGGAGCAGAGGATGAAAGAAGAAAGAAGGACTCAGTCAGGTAGAGGAGAAATACTTGGAAAACGGGGGAAAGTGGTTCACTTACCTACAATCCCATTTTATGATATGCTAACTGTTGAACAAAAGGAAAGAAAAAGAAAGAGCACAGAACATCGCCAACCATATATTTTGAGAAATGCACAGATCAACAATTTAGTCAAAGAAGAAAATCATATTGACTATTTTTAAAAGGATATGAATGTACCAAAATCTTAATAGCTATTTTTCTAATAGGGTTGAAGGGAGTTAAAATGTACAGGGCAGGGGTGGCACTGAATCGAGAGATTGCTTTCCCTTTATTCAATACTATAAACGTCTGAAAAAGAAAACAAAACACACAAAACAGAATTTAGAATATACATTGAGGACACTTTAAGAGAAAACTGAGACCATTATTTAGAAATATTGCCCTATAAAAATGATCAATACATGATGTGATGATAGATGCTTTTTCTTTTTTTCCAGTGTTTGGCTGGGGCTGGGTTTGAACCCACCACCTCTGGTATATGGGGCCGGCACCCGACTCCTTTAGCCCACACACAGGCACTGCCCAGTAGATGCTTTCTCTTTTTGAGCACTATAAACTTTCTTAAATTTGGTAACTCCCATGCAGAGTTAAAGGAGAATATAAAGAAAATATGTGGTCAATGTTTTAGGAAATCTTAGCATCCTTATCAAGTTCTCATGTATGTATTTTTAAATGGGATTTATAATTCACATGAAGCATAAAAAGGAGGCTTTGTTTACATTTTTTTTCAGCTAAGTGATTTTCTCATGAAAACTTCAGGGTTTTCCACGTGTGTTCTTTGCTCAAACTCTTTTCAGGGTGACGTACAGGTCACCTGCTATTAGATCTTCTGTGGAGAGCAATGGAAAGAAGAAAATCTATGTTATGAAGGCTTAATAAAACCTGCTGAAGATCCAAGTCCCTTGTAAAAAGCTAGAGACTGTAAAGAGGAATTTATATGCTACTCTTGCAAATATATATATACATATATATATATATATAACAAAATAAAAATATACTTCTACTTGACCCTTTTGAATTCTCAGCATTGTAAGACAATCAAGGGTCTGCTTGCATTTATTTAAAAATATAATTTGTATTCAAAAAGCTGAACAGGCTTTTGCCCTTCTCAATCCCCACTCTGGAGGATGCCTCATCAGTTCTCGCCCTGTCCCAAAAATGCAGGTTCAAATTTGTGCTTCCAAAAGACTTCTAGGATCATTGGCTGGTTGCATAGTCAGGCCCACTCAGCCTTCTACTGATACTTTTGACAGAGGGAAGGAGGCACACATTCTTCACCATCATCCCTGGGACTAGCCCAGAACCAATTCAATTAGTAAACAGCAGAATGAAAGGCAACTTGACTAAGAACTCACTTTCTTATTGATATAATAGGGGTCCAGGTCCTCCAGGGGCACTGATACCATCTCTGGAGGAATGTCTCCATAAATAAATGGAAGAGATTTTCCTGCTTCCAAGTCACTATTTGGCTTTGGGCCATTTTCATCGTCCTCATCCTTGCGCTCCTGTTTGGGTCTCTGAGCTTTCTCTTCTGCAATGCGTTGTTCAATAGCAGCAAGGGATTCCCTGGTAAAGAATCGGAAGCTGTCAGGTCCTGGCGGTACCAGCACTGACTGTGCCATCTTTTCATCCTGCTCTTTTAATCACTGTTTAGCTTTTTGCATAAGAAAGTTCTACAGAAAGAGAGGGGGAGAAAAAGCAATGACCATTAGGATACAAGTGGCAATTACGAGACACTGAGCACTGAGCTCAAGTACATAAAGCAAGAGAGCTACATTATTTCACAAAGGAAGCTGTGTGTGGCATTCAGGAAATCCTCATCCATGCATTCATTTGCTTGCATGGAGACCTGTCTTTCACATTCAGTAGGTGTCTATGAGGTAATCTAATCTCCCACTCCCAAAATGTTTTAAGTAATTATGGTAGTTGGGGGGAAATATATAATCCAGAGCTCAGAAATGGAGGATGCTGGTTTATGCTTGCTGTTTCACTTCTATGAATATTTTGGCAGCCATCTTTCTCAGCATCTTTCTAAAAAAATATCAGAGATCCAAAACAAGAGATGAAACATCACACAATTTGTAGAACCTTGGCTGTGTGGGGCTCGTGCATGTATGTCTCCATTTTTTCCCACATACCTTTTGGCTGACTTTACTATCTTTAAGAGTTTATTCAAAAGCAATACACCTGATAAAGAGCTCTGGAAATCCAAAAATGCCAGCCTGTGGAAACATAGATAGGTGCTGCTTGAAAGCTGGGGAAAAGGCAGGAGCACAATATGCCTGTTTGTGTTTGCAACTGCTCGGAAGCTACACAGGAAGGGACTCAGCTCCTGCCAAACCGGGCAGGAAGTCATCCACGTCAGAGGTCTGTAACTTGGACCCCCCTGGCATAGCAACCTGCTGCTACATAGTGTAATTACTTCTGAAATCAACGAATTTGCAATACCTTAGGAAATACTGTGGAGGCAGCCCACTTTCTCAAATGGTACCCATTTCACAAAAATCTGGCACAGCAGTCTGAGGGTCCATTTCAGAATTTGGGCTTGTTTGAGATAGTTTATCTTTTAAGCAAACTCTTATTATATAGGTTTTTGCAGTAACAAAAATAATGGAGCTTTAGTGATACTCAAACCATATTTTACCAAACTAAAGTAGATAAGTCAACAGAGCACTCGATCATTTAAAATCCATCTGAACCAGTGGCAGGAGTTTCTATGCCATTTGAAACAATACAACCAAAATTTTGACTACTGGATGCCATCTGTACAAAATCGCTTAATCTATTTTTTCTTCTTTTTCTCTTCTTGTAAAAAAAAAAAAAAAATCCATTTAACTCCCACACCATAGGCATGAGAGTTGCCAGTTAAATATGTGAAATGCATTTTCTAAGAGTGAAATGGGTTGCTATGCAGTTCATTTCTGCAGCATATACCAGATAAAATGGGGAGATCTAAGACAGCACATCTATTGTACAGCTTCATTAAAAATTGTTTTTTGAAGTAGACCAGGACCTTTCAGCCTCCAGCTGGCAGACTACCCTCCCAGTATCACAGGACCTCCAAAACATCCCCCATATTTTCACCCATCCCCAGAGACCCTCATGGCTAGCAAAAGGCATAGGCATGATGATAGTCCTTGCACACTCGGGGGAGGAAACTGCCGTGCCTGGATGCTCTAATAGAAGAGACATGCTAAAACATGCAGCCAGCAGCTTCAAAATGAAAGTGGTCCCCCTGCAGATTTCCCCCAGGATTCTACTGTAAAGGTAGAGAAGCATCACAGAGAATAAGCATAGTAAGAATATTAAAACATTACCCCTGCAGAATCTTTGACACCCAGAGTTTGGGATTGATAAGCTGGCATCAAGAAGACTGCAGTTAAAATTCCATCATGCTTTAAAAAAAAAAAAAAAAAATTTTTTTTTTTTTTTTTAATTCTTCTTCAAAGACCACACCTAACTTCCTGTAAAAGGATTCTGGTAACTGAAGTAAGAACTGGCATTTCCTGTACAGGGACTACAAAGTGACGTTTTTGTAACTACCACTAGAGGGCGGAGGAGCTGTGAGCGGAAACACCTTCCCAACGTACACACAGAGACGTGCGTCTGAGACAGCACAAAGCTTTCAGCAATGGAGCTCGCATTTTTGACAGGCTTTTCTTAGAACTGACCGTTAAAACTTTCCTGATTTCAGGTATGAATTGTGTTAACCAATGATGTTTCTCTTCAAATTCTTTATTTACTAAGCCAGAAAGTCATTTACTCACTGTAAATAATTCAAATTGCAAGTAAAAAGAAAAGGCAGTGATGCAGAACGTCTTTTTCAGCCAATGAAGGACTGCATGTGTGACGGTGGTCCTGAGAAATTATAGTACTGTCTTTTTACCTTTTGCCGTAGGTTGCCTATGTTTGCAGTGTTCAGTACAACAACATGTTATACAGGGTAGTAACTAGGAAGAACAGTCTGCACCACGTATATAGTCTAGGAGTGTAGCAGGCTATCCCACCTAGGTTCATGTAGGCACACTCAATGATGTCCCCGCATGATCAAACTGCCCAAGGACACATTTCTCCAAATATATCCCCATGGTTAAGCGCCACATGACTGTAAACAGAAGATCAAAAATAAGAACTTCTATAAAATAGCAATTATATTAATGAAAGTCTCGCATACGGCCTCAGGTCTAGAGTATCTGAAATCCAATAAAGTTCTTTGCTAATTCAATAAAGAGATGACTCATGTCATGTAAGTCAACTTTTCCTAGAAAAAATAAAATTGACCCAGTGAGATACCAATTTTATCTCTGAAGTCACTGAAAAGCCATGAGAAAAAAAGAACTGATAGCCAGTGAGATCCTAAGTACGAGTCTTTCTGCCACTACTTGTGATAAGATTTGAGGACTTAACCAAGTGCTAGTTACTGGCCTAAGATGTCTGCACACACTATACTATTTCATTCTCCTCACGACTCGATAAGAAAAATGCTTTTGTTATCTTTATTTTGAAAACTGAGGAGAGGAGGTATACTGAGATTAGGGAAAGACTCCTAAAATCATCCGGGCAGGATTTAAACGCAAAGTATGACATCAAAAATCTGTAATCATTAGTCACACAAACAGATACCTGTTCATGCAACTAAAACCTAAAATTAGGATAAAATAAAAATAAGGCACTTGCACCAATTATAATCAGAAACAGTTCTAACTATTAAATCCATATACAGCGTTGTTTATATATTCTAGCTTCATCATTTTCATTTAAAAATTTATTTGTTGGGGGCGGCACCTGTGGCTCAGTGAGTAGGGCCCTCGGCCCCATATACCCAGGGTGGCCAGTTTGAACCCGGTCCCAGCCAAATTGCAACAAAAAAAAATCTGCGCATTGTGGTGGGCGCCTGTAGTCCCAGCTACTTGGGAGGCTGAGGCAAGAGAATCTCCTGAGCCCAAGAGCTGGAGGTTGCTGTGAGCTATGGGCACTCTACCCAGGGTGATAAAGTAAGGCTCTATCTCTAAAAAAAAAAAAAATTATTTGTTGGAAATGGCAAGGAGAAGAAATGGACAGAAAGAATATTTTAGTCATTCTAGCACAGTGGTTCTCAGCCTTTTTGTCACCAGAAACCAGTTTATGGAAGAAAATTTACCATAACCCAGGGTGGGGGTTGAGTAAGGGGAGTGGTTTTGATAGGAGTTTGCCAGCAATTGATTTATTATGGTCTCTGTGAGTCAGACCTCTCTGCTATCTACCATCACCACCTCAGTTCCATCTCAGATCATCAGGCATTAGATTCCCATAAAGAGCTCACAACCTAGACCCTTGAATGCACAGTTTATAGTAAGGTTCATGCTCTGAGACTCTAATGCAGCCACTGATCTGACAGAAGGCAGAGCTCAGACAGCGGTGAACTGGAGGGGAGCAGCTTCCCTGGCTCTCTGCTGCTCACCTCCTGCTGTACAGCCCTGTCGCCCAGTTCCTAACTGGCCGTGGAGAGTCAGTAACCCCCAGGATTGGAGGCCACAGCTCTACAGGTATCTATTTTTGGTTACAAGAGAAAGAAAAATGAATCCAAATGGTAAAAGAAAAAAAAGGAAGGAAGAAGAGAGTTTATTGGTTCATGCTTTGTTGTCTAGGCTGTTCAGGGGCGAGTTTTAGGCAGGGTCATGGGTCTGAGTTCCATAGCGACAACTTTTCTAAAGATGCTCTCCTTGTTGTAGTGAGATGCTGTAACATCTCTAGCCTCTCAACCTTCTGTACCTAAGTTTAATGGGAACAAAGAGCCAGGAAAAGTCTCATGGCATCTCCCTGGCTCCAGGCGAGTCACAAGCCCATCCCAAAGTAATCAACGTTCTGGGCAAGGCTGCGCTTTGATGGCCTCCCCTATACCTCATGCCACCCCCCCTTGGAAGAAAGAAGAAACCTCATTTGAAATCTATGAACAGGCTCATAATTGCGGTACAGAAGCATCCTCCCAAAGCAGAGTTTGAAACTATAAGTGAGTAAGAGGAAAATTAAGGGGGAATAACAAAAACAAACAAATATGTATTCCAATCACATCCTAGTTATGTTTGCAGTGCCTCAATATTTGAAAAATAACATTAACAGCATGGGAATCTATACATATGGTATGTCTTCCGTGCATGACAACTTCCATGTTACAACCAGGCAAGGTAGTTGGAAGATTACTTCCCCCAAAGGAAGTGGTCCTATTGTAATCAAGCTCACAAATGCTTCACAAATTTCTATGGTGAGTATCAGCGTCAATTGTCAAACGAATATCCCAATCTCACTTTACAAATGTGTTCAGCAACAGACAACATATTATACAAATTATTTTAATTCACAAAATAAAAACGTACAAGGTTTTTGCCAAACATTATATTGGGGGGGAGATTAATTGTAATAATAACACAATACCTACTTTTCGTTAAGCACTATTTTAAGAGCTATATGACCATTTAACTTTGATAGCAACCTGATGTAACAGATACTGTGGCCATCCATTTAAAACATGAAGAAGAATTTAAAAGAACAGAGGGTGTTAGAGGCTGGGAAGGGTAGGAAGAAGAGAAGACTAGGGAGAGATTTGTTAAAGGATACAAAATTATGACTGGACAGCCTGAGTAAGTTCTAATGTTCTATACCGTTGTAGGGAGAATACAGTTAACAATAATATACAGTTTCAAATAGCTAGAAGGAGGATATTGAATGTTTTCAACACACACAAAAAATGATAAATGTTTGAGATAAAGAATACACTAATTTCCCTGATCAGATCACTATACATTATATGTGTAGTCACTACATGCCCCATCAATATATAGAATTGTTATTTGGCAATTTAAAAAAAATTAAATGAGGAAACTGAGGCACCAGAGGCTAAATAATTTGCAACATGCTTAAGTTCTTACAACTGAAAAGGAATATGATTTAACTCATGCTCCAATGGCTGCAAATTGCATGTTTCTAAAAATTATGCAATGCTTCAAACACGTTTTAGAATCATTCACTATCAGGAACACATCAAGATATGTGCAGTTTCTTTGACATGCATTAGTTTTAGGCTCACTTCTATCTTTTCCATTGATTCTAACCATGTCTCAAAATATTTAAATGAGTGAAAATGTTTTAGCAAAAAGTCTAAGATATCAAATGAGCAACATGTGAATATTTTTCCATCTCTAAAAGACTGTTGTGTGGTATAGATTTGAAAAAGAAGTTATAGTCTTTTGCTTCTAATTTCTCAGGATGAGATTTTCAGGAATCATATACATTATTGTTTTCTTCCACAGGCTGTGAACCTTGTTAACATCATACTGATATCTTAGGAGAATTACATATGACATAAATTATTGGAAGTTTTAAAATTTCATTTAGTTTACTTTTCAGACAGAGAATTTTGTGCTACAGCTTTTAAGACCAGACACAATGTTTGGAAGATCCACGAGTAATGGGAAAGGCAAACAATAGTATTTGAAGTAGTCAAAAAAGAAAAATATATTAAGAATTGAGTTTGTTCTGATGGCATTTGTATAATATGACTCCAATTTTTCTCTACAAAGATCCACACTTAATTGCTTGAAAGATGAATGCATGCTAAGAAAATGATTGGCTTATTAAATCTCCTAAATTATGAGGACATAATCTTCTTATAGTTTATAATTAATGGTTTTGGATCAGTGCTAAAAAACTTAGAGAATTTTGTACCCATGAGTTAAGAAGGCTGAGAAAGACTAAGGAATGTCTTTTCCTGAAAGTGAGCCTTTTAAATTTGCTTCATAATTATAATTTTTACTGTTCATTAGTAAGTCAGGGTAATGTTCAAAAATATAAACCAAGAAAAGATTTGCTAAATATTATTAGAAGATTTATTTTTTGGATTTTCTAACTTTCTAGGCTGGAGTATATTTTCTCATGCACTTTTTTATTATTACTCACTGTGTTTTTGCATATCCTCTTTAGCCTGAATCTACTAGTTCCTTTCTTCAACTAACAATTTCCATAAAGGGAGAAAGTTCTGAACAACCAGACTTACATGTTTTACTGCAGTAGATTTGGAGCACAGCACCGTGGATTATGAAAAACTCAAGTTCAGCATGTACTGGTCCGAGAATCTCATGTTTTTCTTTAAATGCTAGGTTTAGTTTTATTAAGACACAAACTTATTTCGCATCCTTTATGTTCATATTAGATACATTAAACAATATTCTTTTCTCTCTCTTTTTCTCAAAATACAGGATCTTATTTAGAAACTAATGTAAATTGTTGAAAATAAAACCTTGTCAAGAAACACCAGGTGGAAAAAAAGGTTCTCAACAAAATGGAATTTTAGAGTAATAAAAGTCTAAAAGTCCACAAAAAGAAATAGGACCATTGTAATTTGAACAATGACTAGTTATTTGCATTTTTGCCCTTGTAAAGCAGTGAATCTGGGTTTCTTCTGAAGCCCACACAAAACACACATTACAAAACAGTTTTATCATAAAATACTTGCTTTCTACACCCGTTTTGGGACAAGCTGTCACCAGAAATAAATAAATACATCAGGGGCTGAACAAACCCAGTAGTGGGCAATACACATTTTGCAGAATTTTGGCAAACAAAGGGACTAAATAGGCTCTGGGAAAAACAAATGAGGGTAAGTTAAGGAATTAATATTTTAAATATTAATAATTAATTCAGACATGGCACTTTATTTTCCTCAAAAGAAATTCAACATTTAGTAACACAGTAATGAATTTGGTCTTCAGAGAGTTTAATGTACCGGAAAAGTATTCAAATAACTGGACAGCTATGGAGAGCAAATACCAAAAACATTCTAGCTTTGCAGATCCCAAGGTAAAGATGGCCTCCCCTGATCACTCCCTTTTGCCAGAGGTCCACAAAGAGGAATCTTAGAAGGAAGGAAGGAAGGAAGTTGCAACATGATCACCTGCTTGCTGCTGTGCTCCCAACTATAAGCAGCAAATTTTAAGGAACCAAAGAGGTGTCCCAGTGGAAAAGGGGAGTAGAAAAGAGAAACATGTTTAATGTAAACCCAGAAGAGAGTGAAATGGGACACAACCCCAATTTAAATCCCTATATTGGCCAATCCCCCAAAGCATTTGTTAGATAAAAATAACTGGACACACCTCATTTCTCAGAAAACACAATACATACAAAGTTTGAAGATAATTAGAAAAATCATCAGAGAAATGTTCAGGGAAAATGCAGCTCTTCAAAGTAAACACCTCAGTGCTCAACCATACCCTCTATTCATCCAGGCAACAATGCCTCTTGTTTTTTAGCAGGGATGTAACTGGTCAATGACACTGAGAAGGGACAGAGAAAGAGGCTTGAAGGGGGATGAGAGAGAAGACTGTTCTGCTGAATAAGAAAGTCTGGAGTGGCCATAGAACTATTATGGGAACACTGTGACCAGCATTCTGGCCATAAAGGGGAACAGAATGTGGGTATGAGGTAACCTACGTAATCAATGACCAATAGAAAAGGATGATAATGACCAGTAAAATGACCAATAAAAAAAGACAATAATCAAGGACCAATAGAAAAGGTCAAGGTGCCCAGAGGCACAAAGAGACCAATGAAAGAATTACTAACAATTTCAAATGGAGAGAAAGAGAATATTTTATACCTCTACGCTGCCTTTATGTCTCTGTCTTTCTCTCTCTCTTCTCACTCGTGAGAGAGACCCACTTCCAACTCTTTCTGGAAGTGCTCTAAACTGTCTCTTTGTTCCTAAATAGATTTCTTTGTTATACTAAAGCCTGTGCAAAGTTACTTTTGCTTTCTATTCACACTGCCTGTGCTGCCCCAGTTTTACTTTAGATTTCTATACATTTTTGCTATCAATTTTTCTGTGCCTCAGTTAATAGAACCACGCCAACTGGGTTAGGGGAACTGAGACCTCCAGACTCCCAACAGACACCACATAGCTTTACAGGGCAACCTTTAAAATGTTCCTTTTGGGTCAAAGCCTGGGCCTGTGAGGATCCAAACAGCCCTGAGACAGCAGTACCAAAAGTTCTGAGGTTTGGATCTTCCTTCCCAGATACAATGTCAAATGCATAAAGTCTTCTGTCATGTTACATTTTATATTTTGAAATATGGAGGCATATTTTCCATAATCTTGAGACATTTATTACAATGTTCTCTGCCAAAATTTCACTTTTGCTTAAAATACGGTCTTTATGTTGCTCTACTCAGGTCACCACCTCAGTGTATTCCATGAAGGCTTCTCCTGTGATCAGTGTGACCCACATCTGCACAATGAGCCCCATGGAAGCCTCTTTGTTCCCCTGGTGAACTGACTAGAACTTAACACTGCTGTGCTGCAAGAAAAACCTCCAAACTTAAACTTATTGGAAAAGGAGTGAACCTCTGCAAAGTCCAGTTTCAAAAGAGGTACTTTTTGCTTATAAAAAGAAATCAGTGAGTCCTCTAAGAATAATAAACAGTAGTATTTTACAGTTAAACACATGATTTGATGGGAAGAATTCGGATGTTGCTCTTTTGGGCCAGTTTGTGAATAATCCTGCCCCTCCTGCGGGTACCCTCCATCAGCTATCTATATCTGACTTAAGGCATAGAGAATGTCTACAGGTCCCTGTAATACATGGTCATTTTTTCCTCTTGTTATCCTAGAAAATCAATTCAATGCTTCTTAGCTTTTTAAAATAAAAATCTCTATCTGTCTCCAAGTCTTTGGAAAATTTCAGTATATTGACCTCTCTGTTGCATCACTCCTATTGGCCACATCAGATATTTTCATACCACCCCAGGGCAGCCTTACAAGTTGCAGTACTTTTCAGTGTTGAAATGGGCCTCTCTGAAGCTGCACTGCTCATGCTGAAAGGTTTCCTCCAAGCTGGAGCACCAAAGGAGTGAGCCATTGCAGTTTCTTAACATTGTCTACAAGCAACAGGGCCACAGCCATTTCCATCACAGTTTGCATCAAAACTCATCCCGAACCTCTAGATGAATTCAAAATTGCCCCCCAATTTTCCTTTTCATAATTTGTCCACAGAAAATATTTTGTCAAAACCTACCCTTTGAAAACCCACTTATATACAGCATTTTGAAGTTCTGGAGTAGTGCTGGACTGGTTTAGCCCGAATTTCACTTTCTTTAAGGAAATGGGGTCAGGGAATAGCATGGCAGACAGGCTCTGCCTATTGTCTAACTGGCCAATAGGCAGACCCTGAGCACAACTGCTCCATCATTGCCAGATTCAGCTTCACAGACTCATTGATCCAGGCCACCCTATTATGTAGACTTCATGTATATGTTCACTGCCATCTTAGGCTCCTGGAAGAAGCTTGTGCACTGCTCACATCCAGCTCTGGTTCCATCTTTATCTTATTCAAACTGCTAGCTGAATATTTTCTCTCTCTCTCTCTCTCTCTCTTTTTTTTTTTTTTTACAATTTCAACAGGCTTTTACTGCAATCTCAGGCATGAGAAACTACAGCACAGCAGAAAACTTCAAAGAGAGACAAGGTTGAAAAGTAAGGAGTTTATCTTTAACTGTACTATTAACACATTCTGTTTGCTGCACTTTGAATAGTCTTTTTAAAAGTCTAGGCATTCCTTTAAACGATTGTTGTCTTTCAAGACACATTTTGTTTTTCTTTAACAGAAGTGCACACCAATTTTATCATGATGATCTCTAGAAAATATAATTCAATATATAGACAATGACTTTGCATCTAACTTTCCTTGGGGGGGGGAATGAGCTAACTAAAATAAGTTATACCTATGTCTTTAGAGAAACATTTTTATTTTATTGCAAGTAGACTGATGATACATTTCTATAAACTTTTAAAATCTTCAGATGTATTACATGTGTGTTAGTACAGTGGTCCCTAATGTTTTTGGTAGCAAGGACTGGTTTTATGGAAGAAAATTTTTCCATACACAGGGTGGTGGGTGGAGGATGGGATCTGACAGGAGGCGGAGCTCATGCAGTGAAGTAAGTGATGGGAGGCAGCTGGAAATACAGATGAGCTTAACTCACTCTCCCACTGCGTATCTCCTGCTGTGTGGCCCAGTTCCTAATAAGGCATGGACCAGTGTATGGACACTTTATTAATACCAGTGTATTAATACACCAGTGTATGGACACTTTATTAATACCACAGTATTAATAAAATTTCTATGAATTATTTCAACCTTCTTTAAATGGCTTATCAATTAGAAAGCCCTCCAATCTGATTATATCACATATCAGTTTATTTTCGACGGATTGATTATGTTGGGATCACAGAATTCCACTTCTGATTTTAATGATCAAGTAAGAAAGAAAATTTTCTAGGATATGGTTCTCTCCATGAGGGTGAAGCACTTCAATTTGTTTTATATACATATATGTTCACAATTCATACTTCCTCATAACATCTGTTTTTTCAAAGACTTCTACCTAAATTTTTTTCCCTTCAGCTCTCATCCACGTTCTTCCATAAGTGAGAAAAAAGCAGCCTCTAAATTCCTCGGTGGGATAGTAGATCTGAATGTCTGGGCATCTTCTCCATGTCAGAACAAACAAAGTAAGGAGGAGAAGGTCTTTGAAATTAAAAACAATGCTCAGAAAATAGCCACATTCCAAAGTGTCCTAGATACAAAATTTGCTTGTGCGTGCGTGTGTGTGTGTGTGTGTGTGTGTGTCAGAGACACAGAGGAAGAGAAAATGAGAGCACAAGAGACCAGGGGATTGTCTCTGCACATCTCGTCAACACAACCTAAATTCTGGCACACATCATGCTTCTAGGTTCTTAATTTATTATCTCATTTAATCCTCACCACATTTGTGAAATTTGTGAAGGAAGTAATAGTATTGCCACTTTCCAAATGTGGAGATCGAGGTTTATGGATATTGGGTAACTTGCATTGCCACAGTGAGCCAGAGTTTCAATTCACATGTGTTTAATTTCAAATCCTAACTATACTTCATTGCTTCATTTTTCCCTCAGAGTGATAAATGTGCCATTGAAACACAAGTTGAGAAATAGGTCTGATTTTTTTTAAAGTCACTGGATCCTTATCTATATCTAAGATATTTGTAGAACAGCACAGGCCCACTGCTATTAGACAAACGAGTGACTCCCTGGGAATATCTTAGTTTCTCCCTATAACCTTGCCTTTGCTATTACAGAGCTATCTTGACCTCTGCTGGAAAGCAGAAATTGTCTCCTCTATATTTTCACCTGCCCCAGTGGAAGCATGCAGGTCCCAGGCACAGAGAATTAGCTCACACATTTCTTATTCATTGACTGAGCTGATGACTCATGAATGTGTAGTCCTTGACTTCTGCACCCTCAACCAAGAAGTTCCAAATGCCAAAATCCAGAACATGAACCATAATCCCATAGACTTAAGTTACAAAATCCAACCTCAAAGATAAATTGTTAAAAAAATATATCAAGATGTCGACAGCAGAGCATTAGACTCCATGGGTAGGGCCCCTTTTAGCTGATTCCCTATATGCATTCCCATGAAGCCAACCCTGGTAATAATTTCTAAATTAGTCTCCCTGCTTCATTATTTGATTTCCTCCCATTTATTCCAATGGAGCAGCCAGATTCTATTAAGACACAAGATAATTGCAGATTTTGTGCTGAAGTGGAGACAATGACTCCAGTAACCTAAGAGAGTCCTCTAAAGCTGCAGTCCCCAACCCCCAAACCCCTTCCTCCTGCCCACACAGCAGAAGGTGAACAGCAAGCATCAAAGGGAGGTTCAGCTGTACTTGTAACTGCACCTCATCGCTCACATCACTGCCTGAGCTCTGCTTCCTGTCAGATGGCTGGGGATGTTAGATTCTCACAGAAGCGAGAACCCTACTGCAAACGGCACCTTTGAGGGATCTAGTTGTGCGCTCCTGATGAAACGCTAATGTCCCCCGCACCCCTCCATTGAAAAACTGTCTTTCATGAAACCTGGTGCCAAAAAGGTTGGGGACTGCTCCCCTAAGGAAAGACAGAGACGTACAGATTTTCAGAAGCAGAAATAGTCAACTGCTAAGGGATGGTCACACAGAAACAATAAAAGAAACCCAGGTGGTCTGGTTTGGGTGCAGCAACATGATGTCCACTAGGCAAATGGGAACAAGAAATCTTGGTTTTCTCTTTCCTTGTTACTGGTATATCTGTAGCGCTCAGGACAGTCTCTGGCATAGAGTAGGGATTGAGTGCACATATATGTGATTGTAGTGCATGCCTTTTATGATCCAGGCCTCTATACTTACTTTGGGTACATAGTAGATGTAGGTATAGATCCTCCCACTAAGCCAAATTCTCTTCTCTGCTTCTTTTAAAGGCACCACCTCCTGCCTGCAGGTTCACAGATCAGCATCATCTGTCTCCTTCCTGTTTGCACTGCTCTTCATAAACTTCTATCCGCTGTGCTTCTGAAATTACTCAAGCTGTCCCTTTCCTTCTCCTGCTATTGCCAACATGCAGGTGCAGGACTTTATTACCCATTAACTGCACTCCTGTAAAAAAATGGTCTCCATTCTTTGGTCTGTTTCCATCCATCCATTCTCTATACAATTACTAGCATGGTCTATGAAAAAACCAGTACTTTAGTTGTGATAATAATCGGTCTAAAAATTTTAATATCAAAGTCTAAATAAAATTACAATGCATGTCCCCTGATCTAACCTTCCCTCTGCAGCCTCACACCTCTGAGGTCATGTTCAAGCAAAGGTAAACTAATCACTGCTCTCAGTCTCTCTATTTTCTTACCTGTGTCACTTTGCTCGGGTGTTGCAATAAAATGAAGTGAAATGTATGCTCTGTGAAAAGTATTCCCAGCCAATTAATTCAAAATTAACTCATCAATTTTTTTAAATTCACATACCATTTTCTCTCCTCATCTCCTGGGCCAAAAGCTAATCTTCCCTTTCCGATTCCTAGGGACTCGTGGTAAGTGATGGAGTACACTGGAAGGATTGTGGGCTTTGAATCAAACTTGGTTCTGCTGTTTAGGGATTCAGCGACCTGGAAGAAGATTTAAACTCTTGAAGCCTCAGTTTTCTCATCAGTAAGAAATGAAGGCTCATTTTGAGTTTTATGAGATAAATTGATAAGAAAATGCTAAGCACCGTGGCAGGCACACAATGGACGTTTAGTACATGCTGGCTTCTTCTTTCTTCCAGAGGTATCTTAGTGGTGTTTGTCATGTCTAGATTATATTGAAGTTCTTTATGTAAAACCTTACATCCCTCATTATCTCCTCTTCCTTATCTTATTCCATCTTTAGCTACAATTTTCACAATGTCCAGCATAGTACCTCGCCTGAGATAAAACATCCAGTGAGTCACTGATGGATTAGCAGCTTCAATCAGATATTCATTCAGTGACTTTCTTGCGCCATTTTCACCAAGTGTACTCTTCTTCCCTCCTATATTGTTTACATCTCAAACTAGTATCCTAGGGTTCTTATTTTTGTGTGTTTTACTTACATCATAGTCCTCCCATAACCACAGTTCTGTTCGCTGTTGTTTTAATTACCTATGGTCAACCAGGATCTAAAAATATTAAATGGAAAATTCCAAAAATAAATAATTCATAAATTTTAATTGTGTGTCATTCTGAGTAACTTGATGGAATTTCATGCTATTCCACTCCCTGCAGCCCAGAACATAAATCACCCCTGGGTCTGGTGTATTCACACTGTTTACATCATGGCCATTGCCTGCATTAGTCACTTAGTACCTGTCTTGATTATCACATCAACTGTCTAGGTGTTACAGCATCTGTGTTCAAGTAACCATTATTTCACTTCATAATGACCCCAAAGAGCAAGAGCGGTGAAGCTGACATATTGCCACAATTGCTTTATTTTATTATTGTTGTCATTAATTGCTATGCTGAAGTTATAAACTAAACTTTATCGTGGGTTTGTACGTATAGGTTGAGTATTTCTATCTGAAAATCCAAAATCCAAAATGCTCCTAAGAGCATCATGTTGTTGCTCAGCAGGTTTCCAATTTGGGAGCATTTACAAATTTTGCATTTTGAGATTTTGGATATTCAATCTGTATAGAAAAACCCAGCCTATATAGGGTTTGGTATTATCCTGGTTTCAGGCACCCACTGGGAGTTTTAGAATGTATCATGGGGATGAGTGTACATAACTATACAGGGTGTCCATTAAGTTCTGTGTGCAATTTAAAGTAGACAACTTTATGGACGCCCCATATGAGTGACTGCGTATGTTTGAGTATCTCCATGGTTTGAACACAGCTCACCTGCCCTAATACATGGCCCTTAACCTGAAGCCAGACTGTTCTCTCCCCTGCTCCTCCTCTCCATCACTCAGGCATTATCACACTCGCTTGCATGTGCATGCATACACACATGCACATACACATACACACATATGCACGCACACACATATGCACACACACACACACACGCATGCACATGCACACACTCACATGTGCACACACACACATGCACACGCACATATACACACATGCACACACACATGCACACATACACACACATGCATGCGTGCACGCACACACATGCACATGTGCACACACATACACCCATGCACACACGCACATGCACAGACTCATGAGCACATGTGCACACACACATGCACAGACACATGCACACACACACATAGACACACACATGCGCACGGACACACACACACACACACACACACACGCCCAAGCACACAAAATCTTCTTATGTTAGCTTCTCCTCTACATCTTTTCTCACCAGTCCAGCAAGTTCAACATTCTCTCATTTGCCTTTTCCAGTCATATCAATCCAGGTCCAATCAGTCTGAAAAACTTTCTTTAAAAAATCTCTCCTTCATTTACTAAATTTCTATTACAAGTAAAGTAGAAACATAGTACACCTTCTTAACTCTTCTCTCCATGCACAATTTTATTTGCTCTAATTCACTCCAAAAACTCCTCTTAGGTCAATTTTAATAAGAACAATACCGTGCATTTGTTGTCCTCACCCAGGAATCCTCGTTCCTTCTCTCTTCCAATCCATATGAAGTACAAATTCCTCTCCTGGGTATATGAAGAACACTCCGACTTTCCTTCCCAATCTTCTCCCCTACCAATGCCTACCTTTATAACACAGCAAATAAATTGCTCACATTTTTCCAACCTTTCACTATAATCTATATTCTGCTCCCAAACCATTGCCTATGCTATTCTCATACCTGAAATTCAGTAGATAACTAATTCAATCTAGGGAGACAACAGCAGCTTAAATCTCATGTACAACATATTCCATGCATAATTTTACATCCCCCCAGCTGGGTTGCTTTCATTTTTCCCAGCTTACCAGCACTTGTTTTTCATACATTATTTTTCCCTAAGAAATTGCTTTGACGTAAGGGTGTGATGTACTCTTCATTATAACTCCTGACGTGCATAAAGCAAAACAGTACCTTGCACAAAATAGATACTCAGTAAAATAAATAACAGAAGATTTCAAAGAGAAAAGCATTGAATAAGTAGCCAGGTAGAAGAAAGCTCAGATGTGCCACAGGCTCTTGTGATTCTAGAGGGCAGAGCTAAGACTGAAGCAGATCATATTGGGAGGAAATTTTGATTCAACATTTTAAAGAAAATTAATTCAGAGAAAAGGCCTGAAGAATCCCTGAACAAAGCCAGATAGGACTTACAATTGACCTGAGCCTTGCTTGATTTGCAAACAGAAGCAAACCTTAACTTAAGCTATTTCTTATAAATGCCTATATAATAAAGAAAAAAATCAAATGTAAGGTTAGCCAATTAGAAGGCATCACCTAACACAGTTATATAACTAGGGACTTTCCAACAGGATAGATCAAATAAGACAACTGTCTAACTGCAACCTATTCAATATTTGCTTTATTTCCATGTTAGCGTTATAAAAGCGTTTCCTTTGAATTCTTTCTTGGAGCCCCTGAACCACTTCCTGAGTAGACCTCTCTGATCCAAGAATTGCTATCTGCTCAAATGAACTCTAAAACCTTACTGCTTCTCAGTCTATTTTTTAAGTAATAGCGTTCATATACTGAGATTTGCCACAAACCAAAATGAATATCTTAAAATATGCAGTAATCCTCAATTACCAGATAGCCAACAGATCCTATAGTTGTCTGGACAAATAATTTATATAATTAGTATGCATAATTCCAAAAATATTTCCATACTCCAGATTCTATGATTGCCTTAAAAAAATACAGAGCATTAATTTATCTTTTGCTGAACAAGAAAAGTGAAGAAAGAATTAAATTAATTATTTTTTGGAGACAGAGTCTCACTCTGTCGTGCTGGGTAGAGTGCCATGGCATCATCAGAGTTCACAGCAACCTCAAACTACTGGGCTGGAACAACCCTTTTGCCTCAGCTTCCCGAGTAGCTAGGACTACAGGCACCCACCCATCTTAGTGCACAGCTAATTTTTCTATTTTTAGTAGAGATGGGATCTCATTTTAGCTCAGGCTGGTCTCAAACTCCTGAGATCAAACAAGTCACCTGGTTGGCCATCCGGAGTGCTAGGATTACAGGCATGAGACACCACTTCCGTCCAAGAATTAAATAAATTTTTAAGATAATTTACATAAACCCCAGATCAGAGAAAACTCAATAGCCAGAAGATGGTCACAGAACATGTCCTGTTCCTGATCAGTGACTGATGCCACTTAGCTGTGTGAACCCGCTGGCAGGCAGAGAGCTGTGGGGCACACTGAGGTCTTTCCACTCTCCGGTGCTTCTTGAATAATGTGGGGTCTTCATGTGGTACTGAGATAATAACAGGGGACTTGGAATTATTTTTTTGAGTTGTTGATGATGTTCTTAGAAAGCTAATTTACAGGTTTGGGTTGTATTTTTATTTCTTTTTCTTTTTTTCTTTTGGCCAAGTATTGTGTGTGTGTGTGTGTGTGTGCCACTCAGATTGTAGCTACATCTTATTTCTGCAGCATCATTTATTTTAAAGAAATCTCATTGACTTATTATTGTTTACTAGGACCATGTATTTGGAAAAAGGCAATACCTTTGGAGCCAGACAAAACTATTAATAGTTTGCATCCTTGCTCTGCTACTTTCTACTCTGGTTCTCTGAGCAAACTGTCTGGATTATTGTGAGGATTAAAGAAGATGACTTAAGTAAAATATCCTGTAGATGTGAGAGATACTTACTCTTTTTTCCCCAATGTCTTTCAAGCTCTTACACACAGCATTGTACTAAGCACAAATTATAAAGCCTGAACACCAATTTTTCAATTATTGCTGGTAATTTATTCCAGTTAACTACTTAACAAAAATTTTTAAATGCCTACTAAGGGCTCATATTTTCCAGATGTGGGGGATACATTCATGAACAAAGCAGACAAAAAAATCCGGCCTTCATCAAGCTTATATTCCATGTAACTTAACAGAGGAATCTAGGTAATGTACACGTAAGGCAAATATAGACCATGACAGGTGGTGCTAATTGCCATGAAATTAAATAATGTAGACAAAAAATGTCAGGGTAGGGGAGGAAAAAGATGCATTGCAACTTTAAATAGGATGGTCATGGAGAGTCTTGCTGAGCAATGAGATTTCAGCAAAAAGCCCTGAAGAAACAGAGGAAATTAGCCAAGTGAAGAGCCTTCCTACAGGAGAGGGTTCCAAGAAGAGAATGGAGCAAGTTGCAGCATGGTATTCACAGGCCGAAAGGCCTGCAGGAAAGTAAATAACACTGAGGGGAAAAAAGGCAACACGAGGCCTTAGCACATCAACAGGAAGAAGAGAGGGAGCAGGTAGCAGTGGAGCGAGGACAACAGCAGATGCTGCCAGCCTCAGTTAGGGCTGCCATCTGGTTTCCCAGCAGTTTCACCAGTGACACCTGTGACATAAATGTCAAGATCAGTACCCAAGCCAGACCCCAAGAAGCAGCAATCACACCAGAAATAAAGGAAATCTTACTGCCATTCAGTGCCCTGCCCTGAGCACAGAAGGAGGATGTTGAAAGCAGGATAGCCATGCCCGGGCTGCCCGGAAAAATCCAAACCTGGACGGCTGCCTGTGGGGTGGACCCAAGAACAGCCTTACGGATATGGAGAGTACAGCAGCCAAATTTAGCAACTAGAAATGGCTCGACATCAGAAAACCAGGCAAGGCAAAATGTTGCCGATCCTGAGCGCCTGAAAATATTTGTTGAAATCTAAAACGGTTAGAAAAGGGATATTATTTTTAACTGTGCTCTATTTTTTTTTAGAACAGATAATAGCCACAATTAAAAGGTAGAGCTCCAAAATGAGTATTGCTTTAAAACTTTCTGTTTGTTTTCACGTGTGAAAAGTATCATGACAATGTTTATTTCTATTCAATATGTTGACAGTTAAATTCTTTAGCGCATTTTTTCACTTCTAATCCCTTCTAATACATTAAAGAGACAAGAAAATGCGATACTCTGCTCCTCGGTTCACTCCACCTTTTCATCATTGGGAGTTTTCCCCCTTTTTTGGATTGTTTGATTTTGTTTCATTTTGTTTTTAACTTTTCTCCCTCTTTTAGAACAAAGCAGTTTGTTTCCTTGGTAAATCCAAAAGGTTGCTGTTGGAATTGACTTGGATTATTAATAATAATCAATCAATTTTGAATTGCAAAACTATAAAACGTGACTAATACATTTTATTCTTTTTCTTAATATTATTAAATATCAAGTTTTGCCTATAGGAATGAGTTTAAAAAAGAGGACTTTAAACAAAAAGGAATTGTATTGTCTCCTGTATTTTAAAATCTCCCTACATAATTGCATGGACATGAATTTAAAGGTATTGTTAGAAATCAAAAGACGACTGGATTTTGAACAGCGTCTTCCTCCCTGTGCACAGACGCAGGAGCCCACATATGCTGTATTTATGTGATTTCTCCCTCTGCCACGTTGCTGCACCAGTTTCATCTGCAAATTAAAGCATAAAGAAGAGCAGTCTGGGGGAGAGCAAAGGGCGAAAGGCTCAGGAAAACACGCCAACTCCCCCAGTAAAGTGACCATTGCTTTCTATACATTCCTTACCCGACTCATGCTCATAAATGACATTTTCCATTTGTCTGTTTCATTCCCAACCAAACAAAATACATTGGAATCATTAAAAGACCGATCTATAAAAGCAAAGCCTTGTCATTTGGAAATTATCAAAGGGCAAGAAATGACTCACACACTTTTTGAAAAGTTCAAATCATGATCACAAATTGCAAATGGAATTTTCTTTCGGTCTCTCATAAAATGAGAGACAGAAAGAGAGAGAGATTTATTTTTAATAAGAAAAATATTTTTCCAAGTAAAAAGGTTTATAAATTAGAAGATATAATTTATATTTAGAATGAAATGTCTACTCTTTATGATCTCGAGCAAGTTTTTTGTGTTGGCACCATAACCGGTGCTAATTAAAATAATGGGTTTTGCATTTGGAAAGGGGCCTCTGGAGAGATCTTTTAGTCAGGCTTCTTATATTCATTAAGGACGAAACTAAAATCAGAGACAGATGGTTTTGTCTCATATCTCAGAAGAGAGTTTTCACAACTTTCTTTGGGTGCCTATTTGACTCTTTAATCCCCATCCAACTTATTATTTAATTACAATCACTATCAATATTAACACTCTCCAGACTATTTCCACTAGTGTTTCACTGGATGAAATGGAAGCATCATGAACATCAACATATGGGACTTAAGAGGGAAAAACTGCCAAAATGTTAACTTAGCATTCTGTTTATTGGTGTATGGTTTAACCAAGCTCCAATGATGACTTCATGTCAATAGTCATAGAGTAAAAACATTGGCTGCTGGTGGGAATAATTCCTATAATTCTCACACTCTTGTCTCCATTTCTGCCCAGCCCTTCCTCATTCCCACTTAAGAAAATGAAATGTTTATTTGCTTAATCAGTTCCTGAGACAACAAAATGGTCAAAGGCATGAACATACATATCATGTCATACTACATATTCTAATTATCATTCAGTATAGCACATTTTCTAATTTTCCTTTATTCTTTGAACAATGGACTGATTATTTATGAGCATGCTGTTTAACTCTCCCCAAATGAGTTTCTCCTAGTTATCTTATTGTTAAAGTTTTTAATTTAATTCCACTGTACTCAAATACTCTTTGAAATGACTGAGACTTATTTTATAACCTAGATTATTATTCTTTTCAAGTACCAGGGACACTTGAACAGAATGTATATTCAGCACTTGTTGGATATAAGAGTCAGAAAGTATCCATTATATCTGCATGTTTGATAACTAATAATGTTATGGAAGTTTTCCAAATCTTCTTCCTTTATCAACTACTGAAAGAAGATTATTAAAAACTTTAACAGTAATTGTGAATTTGCCTACTCACTTTGGTTCTGCCATTTTTTACATCTTGAATTTTGAAGCTCTATTCTGTCATACCCTTTTAATATTGTTGAGTCTTGTTACAAACTGGCTCCTTTACTCCTATAACATTATCATTTTTACCTGTGTTGGTATTCTTTGTCTTGAAATCTATCTGACTTGATATTAATATAGCCATATCATCTTCCTTCTGCTTAATGTTGCATGCTACATCGTTCACTAGTCTTTTAATTTCAACCTGTCTGTATTATATTTAAAATATTTGCCTTGAAAATAGCATACCTTTGGATTTCGCATTTATAAAATCTCTCTCCAAAGTAGTGAAAATATACATCCACACAAAGACCTACCCAAGAACGTTCATAGCAGCCTTTTCATAATAGCTAAAACCAAAACAACTCAAATGGTCATCAATAGGTGAATGAAAACTATTATGATATACTTTTATGGAACAACCAAGAGTTATGATCTACTTACATATGCAATGAAGTGGTTAAATCTGAAAATACTGTGTGGAGTGAAAGAAGCTAAGAGATCCAGGGACACATTTTATGATTCCATTTAGGGAAAGTTTTCAGCAGGTAAAAGGAAAGTGTAGTGACAGAAATTAGAACACTTCTTGTCTCTCAGATAGGAAGGATTGATAGGGAAAGGGCTGTGGGATGATAGAAATACTCTGTATCTTAAACCGGGGTAGTCACTAAAAAGGGGGATTCATTTGTTAAAATTCAAACTAACATATACTAAAAATGTCTACATTTTACTTCCCAGAAATCATATTTCAATTAAGGACAATGACATGTGCCCAAGTGCCACTACCTGTCTTTTAGTTCCTATTGGACATAAGTCTGTGTGGCTACGCCAAGCCAGGCCTGGATAGGCTGAGACAGGCCAATCATCTTTTTCCACTCTCTAGCTGACCCACTTTCAGTTGATACAATGTTCCTCTGAGATATCTTCAAATTTCTATCTCCATGTGGCCAGGAAGAATATTGTAAGCTTCTCTGATGAATTCATACTATAATGGTAAGTGCAAGCCCAATTATACCGCGAAGAGAATTCACTCTCAAATAATTAGGAGTTGACTCCTTCTGGATCATTGATCATTATACCTTCAATACTCTCTACTCCCAAAGAATTCAAAACCTAACCAGGTAGTTGAAATAAACACACAGACATTTAAACAATGACACTGAGTCCAGTAACAACATAAGAGAATGATGTACAAAAGGAACATAAGACCACAAGGCAGTGTGTGATTTATTTATAACAATAACTGCCTTGAGTAGGTTCTTTTTTAATTTTACAAAATGTTTTTAGACACATTATTTTATATATCACTTAACAACAACTTTAAAAAGTACATCAGGGAGGTATAAACATCTTTAGCTTTTGGGTGAAGAGACAGAGTTCTTAGTGAGGAATATGTCATTAACCACAGCAAATAAGTGACAGGTGCCAGACTGCAATTAGACTACTCCTCCTCCCAAAAGGATTTATTCTATGTTGCACTCTGATTATAAAAAGTTAAAGGTATTGAGGGCTAAAGTGATATACAATGGTTTTTTGCATGTGGTAGTGCTTAGACTGGGCTCTCAAGGTGGACTTAGAGCGAAAAACATTCTAAGTGGAAAGGAGAATCATGCATGAAGGCCCAACCCCAACACAACTCCCTGCTCTGACCTATGAGAGAAAACAAGGCAGGTTGAGACAATAGCAGATGAGAAAATAAGTTGGATTGTAGGAGAGATTCTTGCTTTAACTTGCAGACCTAATCAAGAAAGGATGGTCATGGCCCAAGTTCAGAAGGTATCAAATATAATGCAGAAAGTCAGGTTGGCGCCCATAGCATAGTGGGTACAGTGCCAGCCACATGCACCAAGTGCTGGCAGGTTCCAACCTGGCCTGGGCCAGCTAGACAACAATGGCAACCAACTGCAAGAAAAAATAGCCAGGCGTTGTGGTAGGCGCCTATAGTCCCAGCTACTTGGGAGGCTGAGGCAAGAAAATCACTTAAGCCGAAGAATTTGAAGTTGCTGTGAGCTGTGACACCATGGCACCTAGGGCAACATAGTGAGACTCTGTCCCAAAACAAAAAGTAAGCATATGAAGAGAAACTTGTTTGAGGGGACTTTCTCTTTAAGTAAAAAGACTAGGTTGGGGTCAAGAGCTAACCACTGAGCACAGACACTGAGACTTACGCTTAATTTCTTATTCTTAAATAACAGTCCGGAAATTTTAAGAATATTAAGTCTTCCCATTCTTTGACATAGAACACTTTCCTATTTATGTGCCTTCTTCAATTTCTTTGATCAGTGTTTTGTAGTTGTTGGTATACACATCTTTCCCCTCCTTGTTTCAGTTTATTGATTTTTTTTTGGTGTTATTAAAAGTAGCATTTTCCCCCCAACTTCTTTTTTCTTTTTTTTCTTTTTTCTTTTTT